>NW_006239365.1:439319-462972 GCF_000226075.1 Solanum tuberosum
AGTACGGTCCGTAGATCAATCTACGGACCGTCAATGGGCACCGTGGTTTCACACTTGGTCAGATTTCCCAGATTTGTCCTCAATACCATGCCTGCTGATCTACGGTCATAACCTACGGACCGTGGATGGACCTACGGTCCGTAGATCAACTCTGTGGATGCCCTTTTTCTGCAATTCCTTTAGCTGTCTCCAAACTTCCGTGCCTGAACACCTTTCCTGAAAAACATGATAAAAATACATAAAAACCAATACAAAAAGGCCCTAGACACACACAACTCGTAAGTGAAATGTATTAGAAATATCGTAAACTCACGGTATATCAACTACTACAACCCTACTAAACAACTTAACCAAAACTAAGACATTTAAAGATACGGAAGCAAGTTTAAATGCTAAAGGAAAGATAGAATTCCCATAAACTCCAACAAAAGTTTAACAACCAAATGCGGTAATAATACCTAGAACCTGAAAGTCAATGTACCAAAACTCTAACAAGGATCATAAGTCTAAAGGAAATGGGTACAACCCAATTAAACATAAGAAAATCTGAAGTACTAATCTAAGTCCGGAGATGTGGACATAAACAAAAGAGAATTCATGGCAGCCCGGAAGAACTGGCTCACCCTTGAATTCGAAACGATCACTGATCTTCTAAACGAGGTCTGTCAATACCCGCCTGAAGATGCCCTGTACTCAACAAAGAAAGATCAAGTGCAGTATCAATGCACACCCACAGTGTACTGGTAGGATCACGCGACTATCCCACTAAGTGCAACATACATAAGCCATTACAACATAATAAACATGCATACACCGAACATATATAATATCAATTATCACTTATGAACCACGTAAAATTTCACAATTCTTAGATTTACAGTTATGTCAAGTCAATGGTCCTCTCTATAACCCATACCCAAACTGTAGTGTACCGGTACGTGGTACCCGATCCAAGTTAGTGTGTCGAATCGTGAAACTCGTTCCAATGTTTATGCTGGTACGTGGCAACCGATCCCAGTTAGTGTGTCGGAACGTAACACCCGATCCATTCAACAAGCCACAATCACAATCACAATGTACATTTTCATAATCATACAATCAAGTCATGATTCATGGCATACAATTATTCAATTATGCTCATTTACGATTAGTGAAATCAACAATGCAACATTCACATACATACATGCATTATAATGAAGCAAGAACAAACATATATCACACAAAATGAAATCACAACCATCACCTACCTCGAACAAAGCTTGAATCCCCTAAGAAACTTGATTCTTCCCTTTCCGAATTCTTTCCGCTTGTTTTTCTTCTACAAACAATCAATACAATGCTAGGATCAATAAACAAAACCTAATTACCTGGATTATAATCAATAAGATCAACCCTAGGCTAAACCCTTGATCCCCATACCTAGATTAGGGCTTTTTCCACCATACAAACAGTTCCTAAACCCTTTCCCATAGAAAATTACCCATGAATTTACATTTTACGGATTGAAAAATGGATTCGGGGAGTTAAAACCTTACCTTTAGCCTTAAGAATGGTGGAAAACTGTCAAGAAAACACATGGGGTTGCCTCCTAGCTCTTAAAGTCTAAAAGTGCAGAATAAAACATTTTTGGGGTTTATTTTCGACTTAAATCGCGATTGTCTTGCCACAGCGGCCCAGCCCGCCACAGCGGCCCAGCCCTGGCGGGAATAATCCCGCCACAACGTCTTACACGGGAATAAAGTGTCGAATTAAGAGTTATAAACCCCCATTTCACAACACTCCTTCATTCCATGACACTCAGAAAATACCCGTTCACGCGAAGATCAACATCGGTAGTTCTACTCTCTCGAATTCAATTCCGTAAAGTCGTACAAGTTTCTTTACGTCTTAGCTATCTACCCATGCAATAAAATTCATAATTATATCTCTTATTTGTTACCATATTTCTCTAGACCTCACTAACTCTGATTTGGTCCAAATCTAGACTAGGTTGGGAAATTCCAAGTTACTATGAAAAAGTTTTCCGGCCTAAAATTTTTCCATGTTGGCTTTTCTATAACGACAGAAACAAGTTGTTACAATAGATACCAATTTACCCATCACTCGTCCCTGAGTGAAAAACTTAGGAAAATAGGCTAAAGTAAGAATAGAGTAGTACCTGAATCGACGAACAACTGGGGATACTTGTCTCGCATGTCCTTATCGGTTTCCCAAGTAGCTTTCTCAACTGGACTATGCTTCCATTGAACTTTTACGGACTTAATATCCTTGGTCCTCAGCTTCCAGATATCATGATCAAGAATTTCAATCGGTTCCTCTTTATAGTAAGGTCTTTGTCTAACACAACTGATTCCCATTTTATGATGTAATCCTCATCACCATGATATCTCTTCAACATGGATACATGAAATATCGGATGGACTCCCGATATGTATGGTGGTAAGGGCAGTCTTAAGCCACTGGCCTTACATGCTCAAGAATCTTGAAGGGACCAATGTATCGCAGACTTAGCTTGCCCTTTTTACCGAATCTCATCACCCCTTTCATAGGTGATACCTTAAGAAGAACTTTCTCACCGGCCTGAAACTCCATGTCTCTCACCTTATGGTCCGTATACTTTTTCTGTCTACTCTGGGCTGCTAAAAGTTTATGTTGAATACTCTTCACTTTATATTGAGCATTTTTCACTAAATCAAACTCCAAAGTTTTCACTTCTCTAGCCTCAAACCATCCTATGGGTGATCTACATCCCCTCCCATAGAGTGCCTCAAACGGTGTCATATCTATGTTGGACTGATAACTATTGTTATAGGAGAACTCACACAATGGTAGGAACTTATCCCAATGTCCTCCAAAGTCAATCACACATGCCCTCAACATGTCCTCTAACACTTGGATTGTCCTTTCAGACTGTCCGTCTGTCTGCGGAATGGAAAGTTGTACTAAAAGTGAGTTGTGTGCCCAATTCATCATGCAATTTCCTCCAAAACTTGGATGTGAATTGGGTACCACGATCTGAGATGATAGAAAGGGGCACCCCGTGCAGCCTTACTATCTCTTTCACATACACCTTAGCCAATTGCCGCGCATTATAATCTATTCTGACCGGAATAAAATGGGCTGACTTAATTAATCTGTCAACCACTACCCAAATAAAATCAAACTTCAAAAAAGTCTTGGGAAGACCAACCACGAAGTCCATAGCTATCCTTTCCCACTTCCATTTCGGAATTGGCATTCTCTGAAGCAACCCTGCAGGCCTTCGATGTTTATACTTCACTTGTTGGCAATTCTGACACTTAGCCACAAACTCCGCTATATCTTTCTTCATGCCAAGCCACCAATAAAGTTTCTTCAAATCTCGGTACATCTTGGTCACACTCGGAGGATAGGAATATCGCAAACCATGGGATTCTGTCAATAATTTCTGAATTAAGTCATCTACTCGAGGAACACACATTCTTCCCTTAAAACTGAGCACACCTTCCGTATCAAGAGTGGTCTCTTGTGCCTTACCAATCACAGTCTTCTTTCTAAGATCATTCAAATTTTCATCCTCAAATTGTTTGGCCTTGATCTCCTCAATGAACGTGGCCCTTACTTTAATGCTAGCTAATACCCCACCTTTCTCTGAGATGCCCAACTACATGAAATTAGACTCCAAGGTCTGAATTTCCCTAGCCAAGGGTCTCTTGGATACACTCAAACAAGCTAGACTACCCATACTTACCGCCTTCCGACTTAGCGCATCTGCCACCACATTAGCCTTACCCGGATGATATTGAATGGTGATATCATAATCCTTAATTAACTCCATCCACCTTCGCTGTCTCAAATTCAGATCCTTTTGAGTGAAAACATGTTGCAAACTACTATGATCAATAAACACCTCACACTTAACACCATTAAGGTAATGTCGCCAGATCTTAACAGCAAACACTACCGTTGCAACTCCAAATCATGCGTTGGGTAATTCCTCTAAATGCACCTTCAACTGACGCGATGCATAAAATATGACATTCTTATCCTGCATAAACACAGAACCTAAGCTAGAATGCGAAGCGTCACAATAAATAATAAAATCCTTACCTTCGACCGGTAGTGCTAGAATAGGTGCGGTGGTCAGAAGAGTCTTGAGCTTTTGAAAGCTCTCCTCGCATTTTTCAGTCCATTCAAAAGGCACTTCCTTTTTGGTCAAAATTGTCAAATGCATGGCAACGTAAGCAAAGTTTTTCACAAACCAACGATAGTAGCTAGCGAGCCCCACAAAACCCCTAACTTTAGTCACCGAGCTAGGCCGAACCCAATTCTTAACCGCTTCAATCTTTTGGGGATCTATCATTACTCGTTCCTTTGAAACTACATGCCCAAAAAATGCAACCGAAGTCTACCAAAATTCACACTTGGGAAAATTTCGCATACAACTTTTGTTTCCCAAGGACACCCAGAACAATACGAAGATGGTCGGCATGCTCTTCTTCACTTTTCAAATAAACCAAGATATCATCAATAAAGACTATGACAAACGAATCAAGAAATGGTTTGAACACACCATTCATCAAACTCATGAAAGGTGCAGGCGCAGTTGTCAACCCAAATGACATAACTAGAAACTCGTAGTTCCCATAGCGGATTCTAAACGCCGTCTTAGGTTCATCCTCAGGCCTAATCTTTAACTGATGGTAACCAGACCTTAGATCAATCTTAGAGAAAACTGATGCACCTTGGAACTGGTAAAAAAGATCATATATTTGAGGCAATGGGTACTTGTTTGGAATGGTGACTCTATTCAATTGCCGGTAATCTATACACATCCTCATACTACTATCTTTTCTCTTAACAAACAAGATAGGAGCACCCACGGGGACGCACTAGGACGAATGAATTCTTTATCAAGAAGTTCTTGGATTTAAGCCTTAAGGTCTCTCATTTCTATCGGGGCCATGCGATATGAAATGATGGAAATGGGACGGGTGCTAGGTTCCAAATCAATGCATAAATATATATCCCTATCCGGAGGCATACCAGACAAATCCATAGGAAACACTTCTCTAAATTCCAACACCACATGAATAGACTCAATAGAGGGAGACTCAGCCTCAATATCCTGAATAAGAGCCAAATACGCCAAACAACCCTGCCCTACCAGTTTCCTAGTCCGAATGAAGGATATGATCTTAGCTTGCTTAGGCTTATACACCCCTTCCCACTCTAACTTTTCCCATCCCGGAATTTCTAGAGTCACAGACTTGTATCACAGTTAAACACAGCATAATACGGGGGGTAAACCAAGTCATGCCTAAGATTATGTCAAAATCAGTCTTGTCCAAAATCACCAAATCAGCCCAAGTCTGAAAACCCATAAACAAGATATGACAAGCATGATAGACATGGGTTACTATGACAAACTCTCCAACAGGGGTAGAAACATTGATTGGGGCATCAAGTACATCACAAACATATCAAACTCTAAGGTAAATCAAACGGATACATAAGAATAAGTACAAACCGGATCAAATAACACATTAGCCATCCGGTAACAGACAAGAATAGTACCTATGATCACTGCGTCAAAAGACTCTACCTCGTTCTTGCCCAGAAAGGCGTAACGCTGATCCCTGTCATCTTGATGGGCGACTTCCCTGCCTTACTGCACCGTACCTCTGCCTGCATTACCATTTCCCCAACCTCTTCGACATCGCTGGTTTCCTCCTCTCCCACCTTATGGATGCCCTCGTCTATTATTACCATTTCCAGCGGGTACCACTATTCTAGACTGCTGCTGCACGGAATCCAACATGTGCAGGTGGGGACAATCTCTCCTCCTGTGCCCAGGTTCTCCACAGTTATAACAAGTACGATAAAAAGATGGCCTACTGCCCAGCGAAGGTGCGGTTCCTTGGCTATCCTGAATCAAATTTTGAGGTGAAGTTTTCTAGTAATTACATGTAGAAGCGGGCATAGCGGACTGAATTGGCTGGGCTACAAGTGTCGGTCTCTCTGAACCTATGGAGTAAGAACCCTGAAAGTTACTTGAATTCTTGGCCTTCTTAGCCAATGCTTTAGCCTAACCGTCTCGCTTCACCCCCTCCACCTTTCTTCACAAAATCTGTTACCTCATTGAAGCTTTTTCCTGCAGAGGTCATATGAACAGACAATACCTGTAACTCAGAGTTCAGTCCCTTAACAAATAGGCGAATCCTCTCTTCCTTAGTAGTCACCAATTGCGTAGCATATCTCGACAAAACATGTAACTTAGCGTCATAAGCAACCACAAATATACCCCCTTGCTCCAACGCCATAAACTCATCCTTCTTACGATCTCTCAAGGTCCGGGGCACAAACTTCTCCAAAAATAGAGCGTGAAACTTTGTCCAAGTGAGTGGAGGTAAAACTGAAGATCTGCATTCCACATAAGCTCTCCACCACTGCTTAGCCTCACCTTGAAGTTGAAAGGTTACAATTTCTACTCCATGCTGATGGACAATTCCCAACTTATGAAGCCTCTCATATCAATCTAGGATGAACTCATAGGGGTCCTCACTCTCACATCCATGGAACATAGACGGTTTCAATTTCAAGAACTAAGTCAACATCTCATGCTCATAACTAGTCATAACAGGACCCAACAAAGGACAAAAGAAGGCATCAGTACCTATAATTCCTCCTACCTTGGGAGCAGTGATAGAAATAAGGGGATTGGATGGAGCTTGAGTTGCTTGAACAGAGGGAAGCACTCCATGACCAACCAATCCCTTCAGGAACGACATAATCTGTTGAGCTAACACTGGATCTAAGGAAAGAATACCTATAGTCTCAGCCTACACCTCTTCCTCTTGTCCAACATTCTCCTCATTCTTAACCTCTACATTCTCCTCTGTCTCTTTATGATGCGCAAGATGGGCCTCATTTTTGGGAGCATTCTCAACTAGTACTTTATCCCTAGTAGGCGCTACCCTTCCTCGGCCTCTACCCCTAGCTCTTCCTCTACCCCTGCCTCGACCGCGACCTCTTGATGTAGATTCCTTAGATGGAGCGTTGATGGGAGCTACGGGCCTGACCCCGTTGAACCTAGCGTTAACCATCTACGGACAGAAGAGTGAATGAGGTTAGATACCAATTGGAATCGTCAGATACCAATTGGATTCAAGTTATAACACGAAAGGAGACAAGAGAAAACAAAGAGATTTCCTAAAGTCCTATAGCCTCTCGAAGAAAAGTACAGACGTCTACGTACCGTTACACATCGAGATCAATGAACCTAGGCTCTGATACCAACTTTGTCACGACCCAGACTGTCGTGATTGGCACCCACACAAACCTTTCGGTGGAAGAACCCCTACTACAACCCAACTAAACAACTTAACCAAAACTAGACATCTAAAGATACAGAAGCATGTTTAAATGCTAAAGGAAAGATAGAGTTCCCATAAACTCCAACAAAAGTTTAACAACCAAATGCGAAAATAACGCCTAGAACTTGAAAGTCAATGTACCAAAACTCTAACAAGGATCATAAGTCTAAAGGAAATGGGTACAACCCAATTAAACATAAGAAAATCTAAAGTACTAGTCTAAGTCCGGAGATGTGGACATAAACAAAAGAGAATTCATGGCAGCCCGGAAGAACTGGCTCACCGTTGAATTCGAAACGATCACTGATCTTCTAAACGAGGTCTGTCAATACCCGCCTGAAGATGCCCTGTACTCAACAAAGAAAGAGCAAGTGCAGTATCAGTACACAACCACAGTGTACTGGTAGGATCACGCGGCTATCCCACTATGTGCAACATACATAAGCCATTATAACATAATAAATATGCATACACTGAACATATACAATATCAATTATCTCTTACGAACCACGTATAATTTCACAATTCTTAGATATACATGCGTTATAATTAAGATAGAACAAACATATATCACACAACATGAAATCACAACCATCAGCTACCTCGAACAAAGCTTGAATCCCCTAACAAACTTGATGCTTCCCTTTTCGGATTCTTTCCGCTTGTTCTTGGTCCACAAATAATCAATACAATGCTAGGATCAATAAACAAAACCAAATTTACCCAGATTATAAACAATAAGATCAACCCTAGGCCAAACCCTTGATCCCCCATACCCAGATTAGGGATTTTCCCACCATCCAAACAATTCCAAAACCCTTCCCCATCGATATTTACCCATGAATTTACATTCTACAGATAAAAAAATGGATTCCAGGAGTGAAAACCTTACCTTTAGCCTCAAGAATGGTGAAAAACTGTCAAGAAAACACCTGGGGTCGCCTCATAGCTCTCATGTCGAAAAGTGCAGTATAAAACATTTTTGGGGTTTATTTTCGACTTAAATCGCGACTATTCTGTTATGGCGGCCCTTAGCCCGCCACAACAGCCCCGCCCTGGCAGGAATAATCTGCCACAATGGCTTGCACGGGAACAAAATGTCGAATTGAGAGTTCCAAACCCCCATTTCACAACACGCTTTCATCCCATGACACTCAAAATATACCCATTCACGCTAAGATCAACATCAGGAGTTCTACTCTCCCGAATTTAATTCTGTAAAGTCTTACGAGTTCCTTTACGTCCTAGCTATCCACTCATGCAATCAAAATCATAAATAGATCTACCATTTGTTACCAGATTTCTCTAGACCTCACTGACTCCGATTTCATCCAAATTTGGACTATTTGGGAAATTCCAGGTTACTACGAAAAAGTTTTCCGCCATAAGATTTTCCCCCGTTGGCTTTTCTCTAACGATCGAAACAATTTGTTACAGTTTAGTTTCCACAATGAGGGGCAAAGACTTTAGCCCATTGATCTCTATCTTACTCTATAAAGTTATGGATATCAGCCTCATAATATGAACTTCATATAAGCACTCATGTCTCATAGTATGCTTAGTCGCACAAGTTATGATTTGATCCCAATGGCTAGCAACATAATGTTATGTCATGCATATTCTTATATCAGAATTCTCAAATGAATCGTGCGTATGATCTTTCGCTCTAAAGCTCTTTTAGTGATTCTTTTCTGTTTTGATAGTGATGTTTTCGATAGTAGTTGAGTAATGACAGAAGGTGAGGGTTGTGTTTCTTATTGTGATAGTGATGGTGTGTTTATTCCACCCAAAGTTATAATTGAGGAGGAAGAAGAGGGTGAGGTTATACTATAACTAACAGTTAAATGAGAGCAATTAGTTGGTTCCTGTTAGTAATGCGTGAAATTCAGTTGGTCGAGATGATGAGGGAATGAGAAATTCTTATAAGGATTTGTTAGTAGGATTCCATGGAGTGGTTATAATACTACACTTGAAATATGAAGGATTGCATGATGCATTAGGTGGTTATTGATCAAGACTCGAGGATGGTTGAATGTGGTGGTAAGGAGAAATACTCCTGGGGATGAAACTTCCTATAGAGGTATATAACTCGAATATTGTGATTCAGATTAGAATAATCACCTATGTTAAGTATTTTGTGATTTTGAGTAAGGCTTGAGTATAGTAAGAGCATACAGTTAGACTCAGACCTTGGTAAGAGTAGTCATATACCATTGTAGGAGCTATGAGTTGCAACCAATGAGGTGTGGTAATAATAATTATAAAAGCATAGTTGAGAAGTGTTTCTAAGCTTAAGAGCTACCAACCATATCAGTCTAGGCATATTATTTATATTCTTAATTCATACACAAATACCTTTGTTTGAGGTAAAGATAACTTCAGATAGAGCGTGACTATATTCAAACTCATATCATTCTTAATTTATGTGCCATAAACAATTCCAAACTCTTAGTAGAAGTCAGTTCCGTCTATGTTAGTAGGCAAGTTCAGAAGTTAGAGAGATAGTAAGAGTAACCCTTTTCCATTCTCATTTTAACCGTCAGTCGAGGACGAATGATCCCAAGGGGGAGATATTGTAACACCCCAAATATTTCTAAGTTAAGACTCGAACCATCCTTCATTTGTGGATAAAATTTTACTGAGTGATTCTAATTTTCTTAGGTGTTAAGGTCACTAGAATCCCCTAGGTTAAAGTTGAAGTCGAAAGCTTTCTTATCGATTGAGTTTCACTATGAGATTTCTTTTCTTAGGTCAACTTCAATCGACCATATCTTTTAAAACATGAAAAGTTAGGTGGCCCATGACATATCAAATCGAAGGTCTTTGAGTATTCTTTCCAACGCCACCAAGTTTGCCAAATTTCAAGCTCTGAATAAAAAGTTATGGCTGTTTGAGTGAAGCCTCTCCATTTAAGGCATTCCATTCGTTTTAGGAAAGAGCATTTTGGTCTTTTCTTTTTTCCCACTTGTCTGAACAAATTTTTCCTGACCCAATTAAGGGTTTAATCAAATTCTAAAATATCCATTTCTGTTCAAAACACTTAGGTTTTTTAGAGCGATGTTTCAAGAAGAGGAAAAAAGGGTTTTCAAGCGTTCATTTTAGGGTTGAGGAATTTCGCCAAGAACAATCGTTCTTTCCAGGCATGTGAGGTTTATCCATAGTGATGGACTTGTTCTTCCTCATGCCAATCATGTAGTTCTTCCATCAATTCATCCATAAAATCATTTATGTAAAGATTCTTGAGTAGTTCTTGAGTTTTACCCCATTCTTTAACAGTGGAGGTTTGGAGTTCTTGAGGTGAGGGTCTTCCGAATGAGTGATGTTTTTTGACAGAATTTGGGTGGACTTTCAATGAATTTGTGTTGGGTTTGTGAATCAAAGGGAATTTTGAAGAAATAATTCGATTCTCAATGAGTTAGGACCCGACATTGAGCAAGAAAATTCATTGGATTTCTGGGTTCGGGTGGGGCAATGTGCCTCCAAGGCGTCAGTAGTGCTGGCTCCTTGCACCTGCAGTGAGCCCTAAAGGTCTTCCGGTACTTGGAGCAGAGCGCCAGGGTTGTCAGGCCTTTTTCTCCTCCGTTCTTCGTCCAATATGTGTTCTTTCAAATTGTGTTTTCACTTTTTTCTTGATATTAACTCTTAAAGTCTTCATTAATTCTTGAGAGATCCTCCATATCATAATCACATCTCTTAATTTACATTTCAAATTAAAGTAAAGTTAAGAGGAAAGTTCAAGAGGTCTTTTTGAGTCAAAGTTGAGAACTCTTTTGCAGTTAACTATAGTTTTTAACTAAGTCCTTGAGTTTTGAGTATTGAATTGTCTATATTGTTATTGAGGTCCTTGATTTTATTTGTTCATGTCTATAACTCAACATGAACTCTATTTTGAGTTATAAATCTTGAAAATCCTTTAAAGCCAAAATTTGTGTTTTAAACTGAGTTCTTTGAGGAAACTTTAAAGACACAATTTTGAGTAAAGTTTAAGGAAACTATGTATTCCCAAATGTATCATTTTCCATTGAGAAAAGAGAAACTTCGATTTCTAAAAAGAGTTTATGGGTTTAAAGATATTTCAGGAACAATTAATTATTTTAAGAAGATAATTTGAGCAATTATCTCAAACCAGAGAAAGAGTATGTTTTAATACATTGAGGATAAAGTTATATTGATTATTTCGGGAGTAGTTTCGAGCACCGAATTGGGTTAGAGTCTTTTATAGTTTGGAAGTCCCATAAGACTACGTAGCCACCGTAGGATAAAATATAATTGATTCTTCATGCGACACCTTTCTTCCTCTAAGAAGGCCTATTAGATGGATCCATAGTCACAATATCATCCTGTACCTCGACAAGGTATAGGATGACCCTTGCAGCGTGGGCGAAATATTGTATCATTGCTAGGCCTATAGTAACGGTTGTCGGTTAGAGAAACTCCCCACACGTACTGTATAATATATTTTTCTATTATTTCTATATTCTATATTGTTGTAAAGTTAAATATTTACTTCATGTTCATGTATTGATTGAGTTGAGTGCTATCAACATTTCAGTTCGGTCATCTACCCTTTCAATTCTCCTTGCATACTCGTACATTCAATGTACTGATGTCATTCGACCTGCACCCTTTTATGACATAGATACAAATGTTTAGGATTATCAACAGGCGCTTCGTTGAGATCACTCTACACTCCAGTTAGCTTTTGGGTGAGCCTTCTTGTATTCTGTAGGACCTCACATTTACTTTCAGTTTAATAGTTTTGAGATGTGCTTGGTCTTGTCCCGATATCTTTCTTTAACAAAAGAGGCTTCATAGATAGTTATAGTTGAGGAGTCATTCTGTATTTACTTTCTTTTGAGTCATTTTAGAAACTATAAATATTGTTATAGAGTACTTCCAGACTTTATGAAGTTTATTATTTGAATTTTAATTAATTTAATTCAATTTTAAGCCTATTATTGCTCGAACTAGTTTTCCGCTTGTAGGCAACCATTATGACGGTTTACTTGGGGACCATCAATGGTTCTTGATTGCCGGCCACGCCCAGGGTGTAGGCTCGTATCGTGATATCAACCATATATGAAGTGAATCAAAACTAAGAGCCCAAACATTTTCAAATCTTTGTTTGTGGTGCTTTGGGGGTGGGGTGCAGTTGTAAGCGCTTATGGTGAAAATGTAGTGTTTAATTTTTTTTCATGAATTATGGCATCACAAATAAAATATAAATTTTAGATATATACTAGTTTTAAAGAAATTTGGTAAACTTTTATATTTTCTGATAAACTTTAATTATAAGAATTTGATATATTTTTTATGCCATAGATATCTAAATGTTCTATGTGTGTTCATACCGTATAACAATAACTAGAAAGATTATAATCAATTTACCATATTTATCATGCAGTCCTTTTGAACTTTTAAAATTAATGTTTAGATTAGATAGTCATATATTTAATTTAAGACATTGATTAATAACTATGTATTTTATAGTATTTTATTAATAATTAATTAAAACTATATGTGAAATATGATGGAAATAATGGTAATCCCAATTAGATGGAAATATTCATTATAAAATTTGTGAAAGATGTATCTCTTTTCACTTTTTTCCATTTCAAACTTTCTTGTGTAAGGTATGAGTGTTTTAATTTAAATATGCTCCTCTCTTTTTATGAACTGTAGAAATACAATAATTTATAAATGTACACACACATCTGTTTATATAGATCTTTCCTCTTAAAATCATCAAAATTAATTTGATTTTTCATGATTTTTTATCAGGCCGACAAAATTTATTTGGCAAATGAATTTATCCATGGGTACAAGCAACAATGTTCAAGGTAAATTCATCAACACCGACTTTTAAAATTATTGTACGCTACATTTTTTATATTATAAAATTCTTATAAGTTATGGAACTAATGTTATGGTTTCATTATGTTGTATTGTATTCTAGTTTATTTATTATAAAATCTTTAAAATTATTTAACTATTCTTTTTAAAAAAACATATGTCTAACAAAATTTGGTCAACTATGTGAGATTGCAGTTTTAAGGCTTTAAGATTTCTTGATGGGTGATAATAATAGTCTTCTTCCCCTTTTAAATGAGAATGAATATTCAGATCTTAAATTGTCAACCAAAAGTTGTTATATAGAGATGAGTTAAACTTTAATCAAATGATGTAGTTCAATTCTTTGAATTTAAAAAAATGATACCCTCTTCACCTTTTTAATGATAAGGAACCCTTGGATCTTAAATTCAAAAGTTATTGTATAGAAATAAGAAAATTTTGTTTAACTATATTAATATTTTGAGATAAGAAAAATAATACTTTTTAGAATTAGCAAATCAGATGGTTTTACAAAAATATAAATATCATATCACCTATAGCTATGTAACATTAAAAGTTATGCTTTTTATTTTTAAATAATCATCAATATAAGATTTTAAAAAATAACTTGATTATCTTTAAGAATAATGTGGAAACGAAATAAACATTTTTCAGAAAATAATGTGCACACAAAATAAATGTGTTGCACAAAATTGACTAGTTAAAAAGAATATAACATTAGCACGAAGTTTTAAATTATTCAAAAAGTATATATGTTACAATTCATACTAATAGTAATTGAGACAACTTATATGTGTTCATAAGATTAAAAAAATTAAATAAAAAAAAAATAAAAAAAATTATATATATATATATTTGGCTAGGATTTATTTTTAGATGATCAATATCATTTTCTTTTGATTTTTGTTTTTCAAGGAATTTTTGGATTAAAATTTCATCCATACTTCCTTTTTGATAAGTGCTTACACTTGCTAGTTTCTTAGAAAGTAATTGATCAATCATTTTATTACGAGTAACAACTTACACACATTTAATAATTTTAATAAATTTAATTGATAATTGATTTTCAAACCCAAAATGTTAAAGGGATTAAATGAAATCAATATACTTCATATAAAGAGCAACACAACAATATTTATGTGTGCCATTCCACAATAATATTTTTAATATAATAAATCCTCAATGACAATCATATATTCATCAAGAACTAAAATAAAAAGTATTAAAATAAAAGGAGCTCCTTATATATTTTTCTTTCATTTTGATATATGCAGTTTTATTATTGAAGATTTTTGTTCATCTTGTATGTCGGCATAAACTGTAGTAGACTATACACAATCGTCATTATATTGCTTTTTTAAATTTTTTTTGTGGTTTGATCAATGTTTACCCCTCCCCCCCATTTTGTACTAAAAAATTAGATGCATGTACAATGACGATGAATTTGATCTAAAAGTAGTTAAGTTTTACTGTTTATACAAGTTCTTAACAAACAATCTTATATTGTGAATAATATAGGCCAAACAAAAAAAATCAATCAATTTGTGCAATTACGAATTTGTTAGATTTTTTAATGGATCTTCATTTATTTATCATAAAAAGCAGTTGTAAAGAGGATAAACAACAAGATTACCATTTTATTTTCTAAATTATTTAATTAAAGAATTTTATGCATTTCTAAATTAGAAATATCATGATTGTTTGAAATTTTATGATAATTTATTGTTTTTTAACTTTTATTTTTAATGATTTCTAGATTTTATAATCATAACTGACGATTCAGATGGAGATGATTCATCAAAAACTCATGGATTAACAAGTGTTGCTGACAATGAGGTTAGTATGTTGAAGCATTTACTTATATATTATCACTTGATATCTTAATATTAACGTAGTTTTATATGAAAAATATGTGTGCATAGTATTTACATAATAATTGTGTGATAATTAAGTGAATGAAATGGATCTACATTTGACTTTTGAGTGTTTAGATTAAGGAGTCTTAACTATAGTTCGAAAAATGCTAAAAATAATTTATATTTACTTTTATAGACATTAATTCATGGTTTTGTCGAGTTTAGTCAATAAGTTGATCAAGCAGTCACAAGTCATTTAACCAAGACTTTGCAACCTGTTGAATCGCATCAGCTTGCATCATCGTCAAGGTAATTGTGTGTTGCATGTTTAAAATTAATTAAGTTTAATTTATTATCACATTATAAATTGTTATTTTTGTTGTTAATTATTTTGGTACTTTAATTTATTAAAGGACAATTCGACTTAAAGATAAATACACACGACCACTAGCAAGAGGACCTGTGATATCAAGAGGGAGCAATGCAGTCATCCCTAGAAGGCCTTATAGATCCCAACGAATGAGAGCGAGTAATGACCCAAGGTCAAAGAAGAAAAGAGGAAGAGAACGACAAAGATGTGTGAATCTTCCAAAAGAAAGAAATCTGCTCCATGAGCGTCTTGAAAAATTCTCCAAATCAGAGAGCTATAATTATATCGTATACTCTTAATTTGATTTTTAAAGAAATTGTTGGTTGTTTTGTTTGTTTTGACATATGAGTATATCTATTTCTCAACTTTGACTATATATTTTTTATGTGACTGTAAAATCGATGGAGGAGTTAAGAGTTTAAGCATCTAAAACTTGTGTTCTCTTAAACTCGTAAGTTCAATTTGTGTGTGTGTGTTTGTCTTTTTTAGTATATATATACAATAGTTGAACTTTTATTTTTATCGTCAAATGAAGTTTCAACAAGTATGTTCATACTTATAGTGTCTCAATATATGTTTAGCCTTATTGTTGTTATATCTATTGAGAGAGAAAAATTGACGAGTTTTGTACCTTGTATTTGCAGCGAAAGTCATTGATTTTGCTATATTAACACGATTGCTCCAAAGTCTTTCTTTGAATCACTAGGAAACAAAGAATGATTCACAAACTAAATGTTTATCTTCAGACAAATTTTTTTTTTGATTTTTCTTATTCTGTTCTGGTTTGTGTTCTCTTTTTTTAATTGTTTTTTAAGTTGTCATTAGTGTAAAGGTAGAAATCATTCTATCAGGAAGGGTTGGGAAATTTTTTATTTACCAAACTGTTCCCCCTTTCTTTTTTAAAATAAAAGATAATTAGTTCCTATCTATTCTCAAAAAACTTTTTGGATCGGGTCAGGTTGGTCCACATGGTTGACCCACGACCCAAAATTATATCTCCCACTTCGCACATGGTGGACAAGACCCAAGCCAATACAATATCAACTAGACACACAATTCATAAGATAAATAGTTCGCGCAATATTTGAGCATGAACAGTTTAACCTTAAGGTTTTCCAAACCCTACATAAGAATCTAATCATATTTGTAAGGAATTCACTACTTATTTGAGAATACTATTACTCATAGTATCCCAGACTTCATTTATTATTTTAGTAGTTATTTATTTGACCCCTCATACTCTAAAAGAGGTAAAATCGAGATCATGTTTAACTTTATACACACATTTACACTTAGTACCAATATGGTTAGTGCAATAGCCGGCTTGTGTTTACAAGTTTATTATTCAATTAATCGTCTTTCCTTTGAACTCGAATCTATCTATTCCAATTCAACCGATTTCCTAGACATGCATTGTACTGTCGAATGGCTATTAGTAACATTGTCACGATCCTAACCTACACTCTATACGTAATTGGCACTAGAGAACAATCTCTGATCCCCAAGAAAACCCTTGGCCTGGGTACATGACTTACATGACACTAAATAATACGAGGAAGCTTAAAATAAGTGAACACTTAGACATTTAAGAAAGTTTTAAAAGTATAGTCTTACAAAACACTTAGCATGAATCATAAGTTAAATAAAACATCCTGAGAAAAGAATGGAAAACATTTAATTAGTGTGTCTATGAAGCCTCTAATAATTCAAGATAGGCGTTGGAACAAGACGTACGATACCTCATCTACAACTAAAACTGAAATGAAACTGGGGTCTCCCAGAAGTAAGGATGCCTCACCAACTACTGTTTGCGATTGAATAGTGACCTCAATGCAACTCCTGTTGATGATCATGAGCACCTGTATCTGCATCATAAAACGATGTAGGTCAAATGACATCAGTACATTGAATGTACTGGTAAGTGATAAGGTTAGAGTAAACAATCTACATGCTTAAATGACCGGAAGCAACATAACCGGATCAATGCATGAATATGACATGAAAACCATTTAAGCGTTACAATATAATAAACAATGAAAGCAACATGAAAATAATATACTTTACTTGTGGGGAGTTTCTCTAACCCACAAGAATTACCATGAGCCTAGCAATGTACAACGTTTCGCCCATGTTGCCAGAGCCATCCTGTACTTTGTCGGGGTATAGGATGATATCATGACTATGGATCCATATGATTGGCCTTCTCAGAGGTAGTGATGAGTCACATGAAGAATCAATGATACCTTATCCTACGCTAGCTACGTTGTTTTATGGGACTTCCGAATAATAAGAGACTCTAACCCAACTCGGTGCTCGATACTACTCCCAAAATAAGTGATATAACTTTATGCTCAATTCCCCCATTACAAAGAATGAACTTCTTACATTATTTGAAATACTTTTCAAAACATGACACGTTTTTACATTCTTGAAAACATGCACTTATGAACTTATCTTTGAAGTCCAATAATAAACATAGGTACATATTTATAAATGACATGTGAAACTTTTAAGTTTTTATGAAATATAACCTTTGAAATTTCCTCTTATCTTACGTTAATTTAAAACGTAAATGAAGACATGCAAATGTAGCATGAAGACTTTCTCAAGGATTAACGAAGACTTTAGAAGTAAAAATCAAGAAGAAAAAATAGGTATGATTTGAAAGAACACATACAGAATGAAGGACGATCTAATGTATCCATGGTGCGATGCTGAGAGGGAATTAAAACTTTGGTCGTGAAAAGACTTTTGAGGTAGAAGACTCCGTATCTTCTCAGCATCGTGGAAAGGGGGTGATCGGATGAGTATGGAAATTTCATGCGTCTCCGCGACGTGGCCCTGGACACAAATAATTGGCAGATTTCTTTCTTCCTCTTACAAAATCACTTTAATTAAAAACCCCAATGCAATTTAATTGAAATCCCACTCAGATTATATCAACAAACACCACTCATTCGCAAGACCCTCACCTCAAGAACTCAAAACCTCCATTGTTAAAGAATGGGGTTAAAACTGAAGAACTTTTCAATAATACTTACATAAACAATTTAATGAAAGATTCACATGATTGGCGTGAGGGCGAGCAAATCCATCACTATGAGAAACATCACATACCTGGAAGAACAATGTTCTTGAAGGGACTTGAAGGAAAAATCTTGGAAGATGAACCCCAGCCTTAACGGGTTTTGAAGTTCTTGAGCGTAGAATTTGGAAGTCAATGAGAGGGTTTAATTATGAAAACTAATTTTTCTATGAGTTTTGGGTAATTTAGATGACTTGCCAAGGGTTTTTAGGAATAAAATACCCTTAAAACATAAATAAAACTAGCTGGAAGTTGGGATATTTTTCCAGTAGACACTGAGGTACGTATTCGCTCCGTAACGCGAAGCCATCACAGAGCTGCTGCCAGGTTAGAGCGTCTCTAGTAAATCAGTTATATCTTTTTACTCAAAACTCAGATTGAGCCAAACTTGGTGGCGTTGGAAAGATCTCTCAAAGACCTTCGGTTTGATATCTCATGGTCCACCTAAATCTTTGTTTTATAAAAGATATGGTTGTTTGAAGTTGACCCAAAACTTGAAAACTGACCAAATTTCAAGGTTTTACAATATCTCCCCCTTAGGAACATTTGTCCTCGAATGAGATCGCACTAAGTTGAATAAAGGGGGAATGCATTTAACCACCCCAACTCAAGCACCCAACATGCAATTTACATAACTGAGTATATCAACTTAAAGAGTACTTTACAAAGAGTAAGTACCATGGTTAGAAATTTCTCCGGAACGAAAGAGATGTGGGTATCTCCTCTTCATATCTTCCCAAGCCTCCCAAGTAGCTTCCTCAACATGTGGATTCCTCCATAAGACCTTGGCTGATGCAACCTCTTTGGTTCTCAAATTGTGGACATGACGATGAAAAATCTGAACGGGAAGCTTCTCATAAGATAGGATGTCATTGATACCAATATTCTCAGTAGGTACAATGGGTGAAGAATCTCTTAAACACTTCTTTAACATGGATACATGGAACACCAGATGAACTGCTGCTAACTTTGAAGGTAGCTCCAACTCATAAGCTACATTGTCATCCTTCTTGGATATCCTATAAGGACCAATATACCAGGGACTAAGTTTCCCCTTCTTACCAAATCTCATAACACCCTTCATGGGTGAAATATTTAAGTAGAACCAATCATCAACCTCAAATTCTAAGTCTCTTCTCCTAACATCTGTATAGGATTTCTGATGACTCTGTGTTGTTCTTATCCTTTCCTAAATAATCTTCAACTTCTCCATGGCTTAATGAACCAAATTTGGCCCTATCAACTCAACTTCACCAACTTCAAACCAACTAATAGGTGATCTACACTTTCGCCCATAATGAGCCTCATGAGGAGCCATCTAGATACTAGAGTGATAAGTATTGTTATATGCGAACTCTATGAGAGGCAAGTGATCAGCTCATTTACCTTTGAAGTCTATGACACATTCCCTCAACATATCTTCTAAGGTATGAATTGTGCACTCTGTTTTATCATCAGTGTTCCTTGGTGCAGGTGCACTAGCAGATCTTGGAGTTGGCCGATTTGGCTTTTGTTGAAAAGATAACCTGTTCGCATTGCTCTTCTGTTACCCGTACTCATTTCCTGTTGTCTTAGACTTCTTGTTCCGAATCTCTTTTCTATCTCTCAGCTTATCCTCCTCATCTTGTTACACATGGATTATAAGCCTTGCTATGTTTGTGTCTCCAATCAACATAGTTGACTAGCCATCGTTACTTGCCAAACGACAACCCAAATACAGATAGACTCATATTTCTCCTCATGTCAACAACCATCTCCGGAGCATAGCGGGACAATTGAGTGAATTTGAGGCTATACTCATGGATTCCTACTTCAACTTAAGGAATTCTCTTACCTTTGCCTCTTTCAGCTCATGGGGAAAGAAATGCCCAAGAAGGCCTCTTCGAACACAACCCAGCTCACAATTGGTGCACCCTCAGCTCTACTCTCCTTCTATTGGTCGTACCAAACTCTAGTAACACCCTTCAATTGGAATGCAACTAGTTCCACAAGCTCAACATCTGCAACATGCATCACCTCACACACTTTCTACAACACTTCCATAATTTTTTCCGGATTCCAGTGAAACTTGAACTGGTGAAGTCCGGAGGATTAATCCTTAAGAACTCACAAATTCTAGATGTATCAGAAACATCCTGTCGAACCCCTCTCTGTTGCCTAGCTTGGTTGGTCACAACTTGACTCAACATCCGGATATCATCCCAGAACTTAGCATTAGTGACCTCTCCTTGGGGTTGCACTTTTGGTGCATTGGGGACCCCTTGATCATAGGGATCAACATTCCTCCTAGAAGGACGACCTCAAACAACTTTTTGTGGAGGCATGATCTAAAATATACGCGCAAGCACAAATTAGAAGGAAAATTTTATAAAGTTGAACTCTATCACACAAAAAGAGAATGAAAGAAGTGAGATATTTCCTAAATGTCGTAGCCTCTTAATTATAGATGTGGCATGATTCACACCGATAACTAAGACTCTATATAAATAGCTTCATAAACACCCTAGGACTCTTGAAATTTGTGCTCTGTTACCAAGTTTTACGTACCCCGAGCCTACAGCCTGAACGTAAAGGGCACTCGAGAAATATTGTTGGCCCCAACCGAACTATA
This sequence comes from Solanum tuberosum, assembly GCF_000226075.1. Classification (NCBI taxonomy): domain Eukaryota; kingdom Viridiplantae; phylum Streptophyta; class Magnoliopsida; order Solanales; family Solanaceae; genus Solanum; species Solanum tuberosum. The sequence goes on from NW_006239365.1 coordinate 460,450, forward strand.
GGTCTGGCTTAATACTCCACGGAATACTTATTCAACAATATATGAACTCAATTGCACAGATTTAACTCAACTGTCTCAAATAAATAACTCAGAATATTCAACTAGCCAGAAATAGGCAACTCTAGTGTTTGAAATATTTAACAAAAGAAATGGAAAAGAATCCTCAAAACACTACTATCTATGAAGCCTCTAATGATAACGATGGAAGTTGGGACAAGATCCACTTCATCCTAACAAAACTGGAAAGTAAATGGGAATCCTCCCGAAGAAAGGATGCTCACCAAAGCAACTCTGGAACTTCACGTGGTATAAACAGTGCGCCTGTTGATGACCCTGAACTCCTATGTCTGCATCATAAAAGATGCAGGCCAAATGGCGTCAGTACCTGGAATGTACGAGCATGCAAGGGGAACTCTAAAACACAGACATAAGCTTGAACTTGATAAAAAGGAAGAACATACTCACATCATCTTAACTCAACTCAAAGATACTCAAGGATGCTCAAAGGTACTCAAAGATACATTACAAAGAAAACTTTTAAATTAGTAGATAACAACTCAGATGTATTTAAAAATACAAAAATAAACTTTTTACCGTTATTTGGGAGATTCTCTATTCGAGAACCATTACTATAAGCTATGTGATGATATAACGTCTCGCCCACGCTGCTAGAGGTTTCCTATACCTTGCCGGAGTATAAGACATCTTCAACTAAGTGGATCCACTAAGCTATGCTAAAAATCAATAAGAAATCATCTTAAAAGTAATACCCTTTACCGATGTTGTCATTCATGGTTTTAGAGGACTTTGGGTTTTCTTAACTCGTCTCAATATCGGTGCTCAATACTACTCCCAATAATATAAATCATGTTCATATGTATAAAAACATTTCCTCATCCTCAAACTTTGAGATTATTACTCAAAAGTTTCTCTAAAAAGAGATAGTGCTAACCTCGTAATGAACTCATTTGAATATTGATGTTTCCTCCCATTTTAAATGTAAAGACATTTATTCTTGGGATTACTTAGTACCCATATATTCATTTTTAAAAAATAAAATCTACTCTCGTCATCCTTATACTCAAGTCTTGTAACAGGTTTTAAAAGTGGGTAAAGGACTTCTTAGAAAGTCTCTAAAGGCACACTCAAAGTTGACTCTTAATCTTCTCTTGAATTTCAATTATAAATTGAAGAGTTATGATTCATGATATGAAGGATCTCGTGATGATTAAATATAGTTTATATCGCTAGGATTAAGAAAGGAATGAAAGCTCGACTCAAAGGAACAAGTACGAAACAAAAACGAATAAGAAAGTGGTCTGACACTTTGTGGTGCAGGGGTGGTGCGCTGCGCTAGGCCTCCCCTTACTAGGGCTAGTTTCTGGCGCACAGCTGGCACCTCACGCCAGCGCTGCTGGCGCATCGGGGGCGCTACTCCCCAACCTATTTCCAAAACATCCCGACAAATTTTTCTTTTCAATTTTTGACCCTAATTTACCTAGAATCGGATGGTTTCTTCCAAACTCTATTAGATTCAAATATTCAACATAAGCACACGAAATTCTACTCAAAACAACCCTCAAACTTATAACATTCATCTCAAGAACTCATCAAAAATCCATCATTAACAATTTAAGAACGAATCTTCAAGAAACTCATTAAGAACTTTAATACATGGATTGTCATGGATGAAATTAACTCAAGAAACTTATGATTTTCGTGAGGGTGAATGGACCCATCACTATGAAAGCTTACATACCCCGTAAGGATCAAATTAGCATTTAAATTAGCAATTATGGAGGTGAATGTGAGGGTGAACGGACCCATCAAACGTCTTCCAGTACTTGGAGGCCTAGCGCTCTACTCGAACAATGGGTCAGGTTTGTCAGACCCTTTTCTCCTGCGTTCTTCGTCCAATATGTGTTCTTTAAAATTGTGTTTTCGCTCTTTTCGTGATATTAACTCTTAAAGTGTTCATTACTTCTTGAGAGATCCTCCATATCGTAATAACATCTATAAATTTACATTTCAAATTAAATTAAAGTTAAGAGGAAAGTTTAAGAGGTCCTTTTAAGTGAAAGTTGAGAACACTTTTGCAATTAACTATAGTTTTGAACTAAGTCCTTGAGTTTTGAGTTGTCTATATTGTTATTGAGGTCCTTGAGTTTATTCGTTCATGTCTATAACTCAACATGAACTCTATTTTGAGTTATAAATCTTGAAAATCCTTTAAAGCCAAAATTTGTGTTTTAAACTGAGTTCTTTGAGGGAAGTTTAAAGAGACAAATTTTAGCAAAGTTTAAGGAAACTATGTATTCCCAAATGTATCATTTTTCCATTGAGAAAAGAGAAACATTGATTTATAAAAAGAGTTTATGAGTTTAAAGATATTTCAAGAACAATTACTTATTTTAAGAGGATAATTTGAGCAATTATCTCAAACCATAGAAAGAGTATGTTTTAATATATTGAGGATAAAGTTATACTGATTATTTTTGGTGTAGTATTGAGCACCGAATTGGG
>NW_006239365.1:463072-463459 GCF_000226075.1 Solanum tuberosum
TGTCCGCGTCTTGGGGGTAGCTTGGGGCGTGACAGTTTTTTTAAAAAAAAATTGTGGTTTGTTCAATGTTTACCCTCCCCCTTTTTGTACTAAAAAAATTAGATGCATGTAGAATGACGATGAATTAGATCTAAAACTGATTAAAATATATTCATATTTGTAGTATTTCACGATCTACTATGGTCAATGCTTCTTATGTTTTTTGTTCATTCTCGAAACTAGTTAAGTTTTACCGTTTTATACAAGTTCTTAACAAACAATCTTATATTGTGAATAATATAGGCCAAACAAAAAAAACAATCAATTAATTTGTACAATTGCGGATTGGTTAGATATTTCAATAGATCTTCATTTATTTATCATAAAAAGCAGTTGTAAAGAGCATAA
>NW_006239365.1:463978-471962 GCF_000226075.1 Solanum tuberosum
ATGGATTTGTCGAGTTTAGTCAAGAAGTTGATCAAGAAGTCACAAGTCATTAGACCAAGACTTTGCAACCTGTAGAATCACATCATTTGGCATCATCGTCAAGGTAATTGCGTCTTGCATGTTAAAAGATAATTAAATTTAATTTATCATCACATTTTAAATTGTTATTGTTGTTGTTAATTATTTTGGTACTTTAATATAATATAGGACAATTCGACTTAAAGATAAATCCACACGAGCACTAGCAAGAGGACGTGTGATATCAAGAGGGAGCAATGCAGTCATCCCTAGAAGGCCTTATAGATCCCAACGAATGAGAGCGAGTAATGACCCCGAGGTCATAGAAGAAAAGAGGAAGAGAACGACAAAGATGTGCGCATCTTCCAAAAGAAAGAAATCTGCCCCATGAGCGTTTTGAAAAATTCTCTAGATCAGAGAGCTATAATTATATCGTGTACTCTTAATTTGATTTTTAAAGAAATTGTTGGTTTTTTTGTTTCTTTTGACATATTATTATATCTATTTCTTAACTTTGACTATATATTTTTTATGTGACTCTAAAATCGATGGAGGAGTTAAGAGTTTAAGCATCTCAAACTTTTGTGTTCTCTTAAACTCTTAAGTTCAATTTGTGTGTGTGTGTTTTGGTCTTTTTTAGTATATATATACCGTAGTTGAACTTTTATTTTTATCATCAAATGAAGTTTCAACAAATATGTTCACACTTATAGTGTATCAATTTATGTTCAGCCTTATTATGGATATATATATATAGTGAGAGAGAAAAATTGACGAGTTTTGTACCTTGTATTTGCTTCGAAAGTCATGGATTTTGCTATTTTAACACGATTGCTCCGAAGTCCTTCTTTGAATCACTAGGAAACAAAGTATGATTTACAAACTAAATGTGTTTATCTTTTGAGTTTTCTTATTCTGTTCTGGTTTGTGTACTCTTTTTTAATTGTTTTTTACGTTGTCTTTTAGTATGAAGGCAGAAATCGTTTTATCAGGAAAGTTTGGAAAATTTTTTATTTACCAAACTGTTCCCCCTTTCTTTTTTTAAATAAGAGATAATTACTTCCTGTCTCTTCTCAAAAAACTTTTTGGATCGGGTCAGGTCGGTCCACATGGGTGACCCACGACCCAAAATTACATCTCCCACTTCGCACACGGTGGACAAGACCCAAGCCAATACAATATCAACTAGACACACAATTCATAAAACAAATAGTTCATGCAATATGTGAGCATCAAAACTTTAACCTTAAGATTTTCCAAACCCCACATAAGAATCTAATCACATTTGGAAGGAATTCCCTACTTATTTTTGAATATTATTTCTCATATTATCCCAAACTTCATTCATTACTTTAGTAGTTATTTATTCGCGCCCCCATACTCTAAAAGAGGTAAACTCGAGTTTATGTTTAACTTTATACACACATTTACACTTAATACCAATATGGTTAGTGCAATAGTCGGCTTGTGTATACAAGTTTATTGTTCAATTAATCGTCTTTCCTTTGTACTCGGATATATCTATTCAAATTCAACCGATTTCCTAGACACGCCATGTATTGTCGAATGGCTATGGATATTTCATGCGTCTCCGCGACGTGGCATTGGACTTAAATAGTTGGCAGATTTGTTTCTTCCTCTTCCAAACTCACTTTAATTAAAAACCCCAATGCATGTTTAATTGAAATCCCACGAAGATTTTATCAACAAACCCCACTCATTCGCCAGACCCTCACCTCAAGAACTCAAAACCTCCATTGTTAAAGAATGGGGTTAAAACATAATTTCAATAATACTTACATACACATTTTAATGAAAGATTCACAAGATTGGTATGAGGGAGAGAAAATCCATCACTATGAGAAACCTCACATACCTGGAAGAACAATGTTCTTGAAGAGACTTGAAGGAAAAATCTTGGAAGATGAATCCTAGCCTTAACGGGTTTTGAAGTTCTTGAGCGTAGAATTTTGAAGTCAATGAGAGGGTTTAATTTTGAAAACTAATTTTTCTAAGAGTTTTGGGTAATTTAGATGACTTGCCAAGGATTTCTAGGAATAAAATACCATTAAAACATAAATAAAACTAGCTGGAAGTCGGGATATTTTTCCAATAGACAGTGAGGTACGTATTCGCTCCGTAACGCGAAGCCCTCACAGAGCTGCTGCCAGGTTGGAGCGTCTCTAGTAAAATCAATCATATGTTTTTACTCAAAACTCAGATTGAGCCAAACTTAGTGGCGTTGGAAAGAGCTCTCAAAGACCTTCGATTTGATATCTCATGTTCCACCTAACTCTATGTTTGAAGTTGACCCAAAACTTGAAAACTGACCAAATTTCAACGTTTTACAATATCTCCCCCTTAGGAAAATTTGTCCTCGGATGAGATCGCACTAAGTTGAATAAGGGGGGAAAGCATTTAACCACCCCAAATCAAGCACCTAACATGCAATTTACATAACTGAGTATATCAACTTAAAGAGTACTTTACAAATAGTATGTACCATGGTTAAAAATTTCTCTGGAACGAAAGAGATGTGGGTGTCTCTTCTTCATATCTTCCTCAGCCTCCAAAGTAGCTTCCTCAACATATTGATTCCTCCATAAGACCTTGGCTGATGCAACCTCTTTGGTTCTCAACTTGTGAACCTGACGATCAAGAATCTAACGGGAAGCTTCTCATAAGTTAGGTTGTCCTTGACACCAATATTCTCATTAGGTACATTGAATGAAGGATCTCTCAAACACTTCTTTAACATGGATACATGGAACACTAGATGAACTACTACTAACTCTGAAGGTAGCTCCAACTCATAAGCTACCTTGTTAACCCTCTTGGATATCCTATAAGGACCAATATACCAGGGACTAAGTTTCCCCTTCTTACCAAATCTCATAACACCTTTCATGTGTGAAATATTTAAGTAGAATCAATCATTAACCTCAAATTCTAAGTCTCTTCTCCTAACATCTGTATAGGATTTCTGATGACTTTGTGTTGTTTTTATCCTTTCCTAAATAATCTTAACCTTCTCCATGGCTTGATGAACCAAGTTTGGCCCTATCAACTCAACTTCACCAACTTCAAACCAACTAATAGGCGATCTACACTTTCGCCCATAAAGAGCCTCATAAGGAGCTATCTGGATACTAGAGTGATAACTATTGTTATATGCGAAATCTATGAGAGGCAAGTGATCAACCCATTTACCTTTGAAATCTATGACACGTTCCCTCAACACATCTTCTAAGGTATGAATTGTGCACTCTGTTTTACCATCAGTGTTCCTTGGTACAGGTGCATTAGTAGATGATAGAGCAACTCCATTTTGCTTTTGTTGAAAAGATGACTGGTTTGCATTGCTCTTCTGCTACCCGAACTCATTTCCTATTGTGTTAGCCTTCTTGTTCCGAAACTCTTCTCTATCTATCAGCTTTTCCTCCTCAACCCGTTGCACATGGATTATATGCCTTGCTATGTTTGTGTCTCCTATCAACATAGTTGTCTTGCCCTGGTTACCTGCCAAGCGACAACCCAAATACAAATAAACTCATACTTCTCCTCATGTCAGCAACCATCTCCGGAGCATAGTGGGACAATTGAGTGTTCTTGAGGTTATACTCATGGATTCCTACTTCAACTTAAGGAATTATCTTACCTTTGCCTCCTTCAGCTCATGGGGAAAGAAATGCCCAAGAAGGCCTCTTCGAACACAGCCCAACTCGCAATTGGTGCACCCTCAACTCTACTCTTCTTCCATTAGTTGTACCAGACTCTAGTAACACCCTTAAATTGGTATGCAACTAGTTTCACAAGCTCAACATCTGCAACATGCATCACTTCAAACACTTTCTGCAAGTTTTCCACAAAGTTTTTCCGGATCCCAGTGAAACTTGAACCGAGAAAGTCTGGAGGATTCATCCTTAAGAACTCACAAATTCTATATGTACCAGCCACATCCTGTCGAACCCCTCTCTGTTGCCCAGCTTGATTGATCACAACTTGACTCGACATACCGAATATCATCCCAAACTCAACATTAGTGATCTCTCCTTGAGGTTGCTCTTTTGGTGCATTGGGGACCCCTTGATTAGAAGTATCAACATTCCTCCTAGAAGGACGACCTCGAACAACTCTTCGTGGAGGCATGATCTAAAATATACACGCAAGCACGAATTAGAAGGAAATTTTTATAGAGTTGAACTCTATCACACGAAAAGAGTATGAAAGAAGTGAGATATTTCCTAAATGTCGTATCTTCTTAATTATAGATGTGGTGCGCATCACACTGATAACTAAGAGTCTATAGAAATAGCTTCATAAACTTCCTAGGACTCTTGAAATTTGTGTTCTAATACCAAGTTTTACGCACCCCGAGTCTACACCCTGAACGTAACTGACACTCGAGAAATATTGTTGGCCCCAACTGAACCATAGTTCTAGCTTAATAATCCACGGAAGACTTACTCAACAATATATGAACTCAATTGCAAAGATTTAACTCAATTCTCTCAAATAAATAACTCAGAATATAAAAGAATATTAACTAGCCAGAAATAGGCAACTCAAGTCTTTGAAACATTTAACAAAAGAAATGGAAAAGACTCCTCAAAACACTACTATATATGAAGCCACTATTGATAACGATGGAAGTTGGGACAAGATCCATGACATCCTAACAAAACTGAAAAGTAAATAGGAATACTCCACAAGAAAGGATACTCACCAAAGCAATTCTGGAACTGCACGTGGTATTAATAGTGCGCCTGTTGATTTCCCTGAACTCCTATGTCTGCGTCATAAAAGATGCAGACCATTTGGCGTCAGTACCTGAAATGTACGAGCATGCAAGGGGAACTCTAAAACACAGACATAAGCTTGAACTTGATAAAAAGAAAGAACATACTCACCTCATCTCAACTCAACTCAACTCAACTCAACTCAAAGATACTTAAGGATGCTCAAAGGTACTCAAAGATACATTATAAAGAAAGATTTTAAAATAGTAGATAAAAGCTCAAATGTATTTAAAAATACAATAATAAACTTTTTTACCCCTATTTGGGAGATTCTTTAATCGACAACCATTACTATAAGCTATGTGATGAGACAATATCTCGCCCACGCTGCCAGAAGTGTCCTATACCTTGCCGGAGTATAAGACATCTTCAATTAAGTGGATCCACTAAGCTTTGCTAAAAAGAAATAAGAAATCATCTAAAAAGTAGTACCCATTACGCATGTTGTCATATAGGGTTTTAGAGGACTTTGAGTTGTCTCAACTCGTCTCAATAACGGTGCTCAATACTACTCCCAATAATATAACTCATGCTCATATGTTTAAAAATATTTCCTCATCTTCAAACTTTGAGATTATTACTCAAAAGTTATTACACAAAAGGCTCTCTTAAAAGATATAGTCCTCAAAACCTCGTAATGTACTCATTTGGATATCGAAGTTTCCTCCCATTTTAAATGTAAAGACATTTACTCTTGGGATTACTTAGTTCCCATATATTCATTTTGAAAAATGAAACTCAACTCTCGTCATCCTCATACTCAAGTCTTAAAACAAGTTTTAAAAGTTGGTAAAGGACTTCTTAGAAAAACTCGGAAGGCACTCTCAAACTTGACTCTTAATCTTTTCTTAAATTTTAATTATAAATTCAAGATTTAAAATTCATGATATGAAGGATCTCGTGATGATTAAATGTAGTTTATATCACTAGGATTAAGAAAGGAATGAAAGCTTGACTCAAAGGAACAAGTACGGAACGAAAACGATGAAGAAAGTGGTTTGACACTTTGTGGCGCAGGGGTGGTGCGCTGCGCTAGGCCTCCACTTACTGGGGCTGGTTTCTGGCACACAGCTGGCACCCCACACCAGCCCTATTGGCGCATTGGAGGTGCAGCGCCCAAACCTATTTCCAGAACATCCCGACAAATTTTTCTTCTCGATTTTTGTCCCTAATTTTCCTAGAATCGGATGGTTTATTCCAAACACTGTTAGATTCAAATATTCAACATAAGGATACAAAATTCTACACAAATCAACCCTTAAACTCATAGCATTCATCTCAAGAACTCATCAAAAACCCATCATTGGCAATTTAAGAACGAAACTTCAAGAAACTCATTAAAAACTTTAATACATGGATTGTCATGGATGAAATTAACTCAAGAAACTTATGATTGGCGTGAGGGTGAATGGACCCATCACTATGAAAGTTTACATACCTCGTAAGGATCAAATTAGCATTTAAACTAGCAATTATGGAGGTGAACGTGAGGGTGAATGGACCCATCAAAGGTCTTCCAGTACTTGGAGGCCTGGCGCTCTGCTCCAACAATGGGCCAGGGTTGTAAGGCCCTTTTCTCCGACGTGCTTCGCCTAATATGTGTTCTTTAAAATTGTGTTTTCCCTCTTTTCTTGATATTAACTCTTAAAGTCTTGTTTACTTCTTGAGAGATCATCCATATCATAATAACATCTCTTAATTTACATTTCAAATTTAAGTAAAGATAAGAGGAAAGTTTAAGAGGTCCTTTTGAGTGAAAGTTGAGAACTCTTTTGCAATTAACTATAGTTTTGAACTAAGTCCTTGAGTTTTGAGTTGTCTATATTGTTATTGAGGTCCTTGAGTTTATTCGTTCATGTCTATAACTCAACATGAACTTTATTTTGAGTTATAAATCTTGAAAATCCTTTAAAGACAAAATTTGTGTTATAAACTGAGTTCTTTGAGGGAAGTTTAAAGAGACAAATTTGAGTAAAGTTTAAGGAAATTATGTATTACCAAATGTATCATTTTTCCATTGAGAAAAGAGAAAAATCGATTTCTAAAAAGTGTTTATGAGTTTAAAGATATTTCAAGAACAATTACTTATTTTAAGAGGATAATTTGAGAAATTATCTCAAACCAGAGAAAGAGTATGTTTTAATGCATTGAGGATAAATCTATATTGATTATTTTGGGAATAATATGGAGCACCGAATTGGGTTAAAGTCTTTTTTAATTTGGAAGTCATATAAGACTACGTAGCCACCGTAGGATAGGATAGCATTGATTCTTCGTGCGACTCCTTTATGCCTCTAAGAAGGCCTATTAGATGGATCCATAGTCATAATATCAACCTGTATGTCGATAAGGTATAGGATGACCCTTGCAGCGTGGGCGAAATATTGTATAATTGTTAGGCCTATCGTAACGGTTATCAGTTAGAGAAACTCCCCACAAGTACTGTATAATGTTTTTTTTATATTGTTTATATATTTTATATTGTTGTAAAGTTAAATATTTTTACTTCATGTTCATGTATTGATTGAGTTGAGTGCTATCAGCATTTTAGTTCAGTCATCTAAGCTTTCAGTTCTCCTTGAATACTCGTACATTTAATGTATTGATGTCATTCGACCTGCATCCTTTTTTGATGCAGATACAAGTGTTTTAGGATTATCAACAGGTGCTTCGTTGAGATCACTCTACACTCCAGTTAGCTTTTGGGTGAGCCTCCTTGTATTCTGGTAGGACCTCGCATTTACTTTTAGTTTTAGTAGTTTTGAGATGTTCTTGGTCTTGTCCCGATATCCTTCTTTAACAGCAGAGGCTTCATAGATAGTTATAGTTGAGGAGTAATTCTGTATTTTACTTTCTTTTGAGTCATTTTAGAAACTATAAATAATGTTATTGAGTACTTTCCAGACGTCATGAAGTTTAATATTTGAGTGTTAATGAATTTAATTCAATTTTAAGCCTATTATTGCTCGAATTAGTTTTCCGCTTGTAGTCAGCCAGGATGAAGATTTGCTTGTGGACCATCAATGATTCTTGAGTGCCGGCCACGCCCAGGGTATATGCTCAGATCGTGACATCAACCATATATGAAGTGAATCAAAACTAAGAGCCCAAACATTTTCAGATCTTTGTGTGTGGTGCTTTGGGGGTGGGGTGGAGTTGTAAGCGCT
>NW_006239365.1:472173-476202 GCF_000226075.1 Solanum tuberosum
CCATAACACAATAACTAGAAATATTATAATCAATTTACCATATTTATCATGCAGTCCTTTTGGTTTGTTAGAATTAATGTTTAGATTAGATCGTCCTATATTTAATTTAAGACATTGATTAATAACTATGTATTTTATAGTATTTTATTAATAATTAATTAAAACTATAAGTGAAATATGATGGAAATTATGGTAATCTCAATTAGACACAAATATTCAGTATAAAATTTGTGAAAGATGTAACTCATTTCACTTTTTTTCATTACAAGACTTTCTTGTGAAAGGTATGAGTGTTTTAATTTAAATATCCTCCTCTCTTTTTATGAACTGTAAAAATACAATTATTTATATATGTATACACTTCGGTTTATATAGATCTTTCCTCTTAAAATCATCAAAATTAATTTTTTTTTCTCGATTTTTTATCAGCCCAGCAAAATTCATTTGGCAAATGAGTTTATCCATGGATTCAAGTAACAATGTTCAAGGTAAATTCATCAACACTGGCTTTGAAAATTATTGTAGGCTACATTTTTATATTATAAAATTATTATAAGTTATGGAACTAATGTTATGGTTTCATTGTGTGGTATTATATTCTAGTTTATTTATTATGAAATCTTGAAAATTATTTAACTATTTTTAGAAAAAAAAACGTATGTCTAACAAAATTTGGTCAACTAGATGAGATTGCAGTGCTAAGGGTTTAAGATTTCTTTATTGGTGATGATAATAGTATTCTCCCCCTTTTAAATGAGAATGAATCTTCAGATCTTAAATTGTCAGCCAAAAGTTGTTATATAGAGATGAGTAAACTTTAATCAAATCATGAAATTCAATTCTTTTAATTTTAAAAAATGATACCCTCTTCACCTTTTGAATGATAAGGAACCCTATGATCTTAGATTCAAAAGTTATTGTATAGAAATAAGAAAATTTTGTTTAACTATATTAATATTTTGAGCTAAGAAAAATAATACTTTTTAGAATTAGCAAATCAGATGGTTTGACAAAAATATAAATATCATATCACCTATAGATGTGTAACATTCAAAGTTATGCTTATTATTTTTAAAATAATCATCAATATAAGATAAAAATAATGTGGAAACAAAATAAACATTTTTCAAGAAATAATGTGAACACAAAATAAATGTGTTGCACAAAATTGACTAGTTAAAAAGAATAACATTAGCAAGAAGTTTTAAATTATTCAAAAAGTATATATGTTACAATTCATACTAATAGTAATTGAGACAACTTATATGTGTTCATAAGAAGAAATATAATAATAATAAAAAAAATAAAAATAAATATATATATATATATATACTTATTCAATTCGTTTTTTTTTTTATCATTGAATATGTATGATCAAGCGTTTTATTACGAGTAACAACTTACACACATTTAACATTTGTAATAAATTAAAATGATTATTGATTTTCAAAATCAAAATGTTAAAGGGATTAAATGAAATCAATATACTTGATATAAAGAGCAACACAACAATATTTATGTGTGACATTCCACAATAATATTTTTAACATAAGAAATCCTCAATACAATCATATATTTATCAAAAACTAAAATAAAAAAAATTTAAAATAAAAGGAGCTCCTTAAATATTTTTCTTTCATTTTCATATATGCAGTTTTATTATTGAAGTTTTTTGTTCATCTTGTATGTCGGCATAGGCTATAGTAGACTATACACAACCGTCATTGTCTTGTTTTTTTTAGAAAAAATGTGGTTTGTTCAATGTTTACCCCTCCCCCTCTTTTTGTACTAAAAAATTAGATGCATGTAGAATGTTGATGAATTTGATCAAAAACTGATTAAAATATATTCTAATTTGTAGTAAATAACATAAACAACAAGATTACCATTTTATATTCTAAAATCATTTAATTAAAGAATTTTATGTATTTCTAAATTTGAAATATCATGATTGTTTGAAATTTTATGATAACTTATCCTTTTTTAAGCTTTTATTTTAATGATTTCTAGATTTTATAATCATATCTGACGATTCGGATGGAGATGATTCATCAAAAACTCATGGATTATCAAGTGTTGCTGACAATGAGGTTAGTATGTAGAAGCATTTACTTATATATTATCATTTGATATCTTAATATTAACGTAGTCTTATATGAAAAATATGTGTGCATAGTATTTACATAATAATTGTGATAATTAAGTGAATGAAATGGATCTACATTTTACTTTTGAGTGTTTAGATTAAGGAGTCTTAACTATAGTTTGCAAAATGCTAAAAATATTTTATATTTACTTTTATAGACATTGATCCATGGATTTGTCGAGTTTAGTCAAGAAATTGATCAAGAAGTCACAAGTCATTTGACCAAGACTTTGCAACCTGTAGAATCGCATCATTTGGTATCATCGTCAAGGTAATTGCGTCTTGCATGTTAAAAGATAATTAAGTTTAATTTATCATCACATTTTAAATTGTTATTGTTGTTGTTAATTATTTTGGTACTTTAATATATTATAGGACAATTCGACTTAAAGATAAATCCACACGAGCACTAGCAAGAGGACGTGTGATATCAAGAGGGAGCAATGCAGTCATCCCTAGAAGGCCTTATAGATCCCAACGAATGAGAGCGAGTAATGACCCCGAGGTCATAGAAGAAAAGAGGAAGAGAACGTCAAAGATGTGCGCATCTTCCAAAAGAAAGAAATCTACCCCATGAGCATTTTGAAAAATTCTCCAAATCAGAGAGCTATAATTATATCGTATACTCTTACTTTGATTTTTAAAGAAATTGTTGGTTGTTTTGTTTCTTTTGACATATGATTATATCTATTTCTTAAATTTGACTATATATTTTTTGTGTGACTCTAAAATCGATGGAGGAGTTAAGAGTTTAAGCATCTAAAACTTTTTGTTGTTCTCTTAAACTCGTAAGTTCAATTTGTGTGTGTGTGTGTGTTGGTCTTTTGTAGTATATATATACCATACTTTAACTTTTGTTTTTATCATCACATGAAGTTTCAACAAGTATGTTCACACTTATAGTGTATCAATTTATGTTTAGCCTTATTGTTGATATATATATATATTGAGAGAGAGCAAAATTGACGAGTTTAAAACGATTGCTCCAAAGTCCTTCTTTGAATCACTAGGAAACAAAGTATGATCCACAAACTAAATGTGTTTATCTTTTGAGTTTTCTTATTCTGTTCTGGTTTGTGTTCACTTTTTTAATTGTTTTTTACGTCGTCTTTTAATGTGAAGGGAGAAATCATTTTATCAGGAAAGGTTGGGAAATTTTTTATTTACCAAATTGTTCCCCTTTTCTTTTTTTAAATAAGAGATAATTAGATCCAATCTCTTCTGAAAAAACTTCTTGGATCGGGTCAGGTTGGTCACCATGGGGGACCCACGACCCAAAATTACATCTCCCACTTCGCACATGGTGGACAAGACCCAAGCCAATACAATATCAACTACACACACAATTCATAAAACAAATAGTTCATGCAATATGTGAGAATCAAGAGTTTAACCTTAAGGTTTTCCAAACCCCACATAAGAATCTAATCACATTTGGAAGGAATTCACTACTTATTTGAGAATACTATTACTCATAGTATCCCAAACTTCATTCATTACTTTAGTAGTTATTTATTCGGGCCCTCATACTCTACAAGAGGTAAACTCGAGTTTATGTTTAACTTTGTACTCACATTTACACTTAATACCAATATGGTTAGTGCAATAGTGGGCTTATGTATACAAGTTTATTATTCAATTAATCGTCTTTCCTTTGTACTCGAATCTATCTATTCAAATTCAACCGATTTCCTAGACATGCATTGTATCATCGAATGGCTATGGAAATTTCGTGCGTCTCCGCACGTGGCCCTGGACTCAAATAGTTGGCAGATTTCTTTCTTCCTCTTCCAAACTCACTTTAATTAAAAACCCCAATGCAATTTAATTGAAATCCCACTCAAATTTTATCAACAAACACCACTCATTCGCAAGACCCTCAC
>NW_006239366.1:0-5400 GCF_000226075.1 Solanum tuberosum
TGACATTGATTCTTGTGATTGTGATCTCGGGCAAAATACTGTTTATTTTGCAGCGAGGGCAACCAGATCAAACACGAAGAAACCCTAGACGAGACAAAGGCAAGATGCAATTGACAAAAGACGATATTGAGAATGTTAACGGTGCAGTGTAGTGCTTTGCTCCAACCTTTGAAACTGAAAACTGTTATGGAACATGAGGAAGTATCTGAAATGAAGAGGAACAATAAACACAGTGCCCACTTCAAGTCGATAAATCCAGCTGCTAATCAATTTTGCAGAATAAAGACTTTAGTTTTCCCCTTATCATTTGTTACATCAACTTGGTATTATACTCCTGCATAAAAAAGTTGATGTGGGCAGAAGTGGCTGGTTCTAATGATACTAGTCACCAGTGCAATGTTTGTTTGTCCACTTGCAACTTACCATGTAACTCTCTGTACCATTACATATTTAAAGTGAGAAAATAACCAAAAAAATCAATCTGGAATATTAAGATAAAAATGTTTTAGAGATCTAAGACAATTGAACACTGATGTCAAGATCAAATATATGTTGTTTGTTTACTTAATGCTGTTAACGCACAGTTGAGAGTACCTTATCTGGTATTCTTTTTTTCTTTTTGTTATTACCCTCCCAGGAGTTCCCACCCTTTTTGCTCCCCTGCTTACTTGAACTCGCAACCTTCGGGTTGGAAGTGAGAGGTGTTTACCATCCGACCAACTCCCTCTCGTGAGCTTATTTGGTATTCCATTTCAAAGTTCTTGCATCAACAACTCCAATGGAACCAACTTATCGATTGATTTTTTGAGACTCATTAAGTTACTTTGAACAATACAAGATTTATATATAAAGACAAATAAGATTGGGTAGTACGGTAGTAGACAACTCTCTTAGTTCAAAGAGTATTCAAGCTATACATGTTCAACATCTAAAATACAAAAATCTTGATGTACATGTCATCAAAACATGGATACAGGTTCATACTCTAGACAAGGATAATTCAAGTAACAAAAGAGAAAAAAAAATGAAGAAAACTAATAAAGTTTATTATCATACATATCTTTCTCATTCTCATGTAGGAGATGAATAAGTCTTGCAATTAAGGTAACGCTTGGCCAACTCCCATAGTGTGATGAGCGGTTTGTACAAGGCAGATGATTACCAAGTGATTCCGGCTTCAGGCTTCTCACAAAAGAACTCAACATTCCTCACATCCCATCATCAGTTTCAATGTTCTGAATATGAGTTATCTCAGTCCAATCAAGTTCAAGACAAGGACACATCTCGATCTTCAAAGACTCTAGTGATGACACTCTTTGTAGGAGACAATATGGAAGGCTATTAAGCTTTTCACAACAATTTAATTCTAACTCCTTAAGACTAGGCATTACTGAAAAACCAACTTCTGGTTTTATGTCTGTCCATTCTTCCCACTCTGAACAATATGAAAATCTCAATTTCTTCAACTTTGGAAATGTGTTAATGGTTCCTGGCAAGCCCAAGAATTCATTTCCTACATGTTTCAATTCATCCATAAGCCTTATCCAAAGAATTTCAAGAAATGGCAACTTACCTAAAGGTGGCAAAAAGGTGCAATGAAAGCACTCACTTAGTGTAAGAACTCTAAGATTATTAAGGGACAGTGTAATCCATGTTGGGAATTGAGTGCCTCTGTATCCGTTGATGGTCAAGAATCTAAGGTTTGGAGGTGGTATTAGAGCTTCCATCACATCCATACTTACCTCACTTGCCCAGTAGAAATTCAAACGTAGTTCCTTGATGTATGGCTTCATTCTTAATGCTGCATTTTGTGCTTCAACTAGGTCTTCTGCAGCGTTCAAACTGTCGATCACATGGATAGATACATACCCTTGAAGCTGGTTCAATTTTCCGATATATCCTAGCTTGCTTGATCCTTTCCCAACTACAAAGTCACTCAAAGTCCTGAGCTGAGCTAGATTTCCGATATCTTGAGGAAAAGATTCCAACTTGGGTGTGTCAGTTGTAATGAGGTGTCTCAAGTTTATCAGTCTTCCTATATGTTGAGGAAGTCTTGAAAGACGCTTACATCCTTGAAGATCTAACGTTTGCAGATTACACAACCGGCAAATGGCTTCAGGCAAGTTCTGTACTTGGCTGCTGCTTAAATCAATGTACCTCAGATGGAACAGATTGCCGATTTCTTGAGGGAGTTCTTGTATTCCACAGCCATGTAAATTTAGAACTCTTAGACATTTAAGACCTTTGACCAGATCGTGAGTAAGCTCTTTCGCGAGCAAGTGTTCAGCAAAAAGACTGCGGATCTTTTCAACATCACAGACAGAAACAGGAGTTACTGTACTGTCAGTTCTCTCCCAGCATAAATGATGAACACTAAGAACTTTTTCTGTGCTTTCGGTCCCTGTGATGCTATAGCAGTCATTTTTTGAAATTAACTGAGCAAAATCATGCACAACATCATGCATTTTGCAAGATATTATCACACTTGTATTTTTATCATCTGTCTCCAACTCCTGAAAGAAAGAGCGCATAGCTAAGTTCATGAAGTACTCGCGTCCTCTAACTTCCTGCTGGTTATTTTCAACTGTGCTGAGATAACCTTGTGCCATCCAAATTCTGACCAACTTGTCTACATTTATGACAGTATCTTTAGGAAAAATGGCACAATATGAGAAACAACGCTTCAGGATTGGGAGCAAGTCATTGTAGCTCAAGTACAAATGAGGAAAAAGGTCTAATGTCACTTCTTCCTGTTCCCATATTTGATTGTCCAAAACAGTTTGCCACTCTTGTTCTGTAACCTTAAAACGTAGGAAACTTCCCATAGCCTTTGCAGCAAGTGGCAATCCTTTGCATTTTCGAACAATTCTCCTTCCAATATCTTCTAAATTCTCACGATCCTCGTTACTCCTTCCTGAAAATGCTATCCGACTAAACAATGCCCAGCAATCTGAATCTGATAGCTGTCCCAACCTATGCATGTAAGAACTGTCCATAATCCCCACAACCCTCTCACTCCGGGATGTAACCAAGATTCTACTTCCAGGAGCTCCATTCTTGAGGGAGTTCTTCAACGGTTCCCATTTAGAATAATCTTCAGACCACACATCATCTAGCACAAGAAAGAACCTTTTCTTAGAGACACATTCTTGAATTCTTTCTAACAACATATGGAACTCAGACAGATTCGGAGAGCTTTTAGTTAACCCTTCAAGAATAGCTTTTGCAACTTTGACTTCATCGAAAGGATCAGATACACAAATCCAAATTCTTTTATCGAAATGACCCTTCAATTCCTCATCACTATAAGCTAGTTGGGCAAGTGTTGTTTTTCCAATCCCACCTGTACCCACAACAGAAACAACAAGAGGGACACTTTCTTGATCACTACTCTCAAGCAACTTCCTCATTACAACATCTTTATCAGAATCCCTACCATGTACTTCTGATTCATCAACAATACCCGTACTCATAACTCTTCTAAACGCATCTTGATCAGAAACACTACCACCACCACCAGTTGCATTAACTACAAAATTGAACTGATCTTTATCCCTCACAATCTCTTCTAACTTCACATCCAATTCCTTTATTTTACGAACAATATCGCGATTAACCTCAAGTTTCTTGAAAGTAAAACAACAAGACAGTGAAAAGCAACTTACTTTCTTCTTAGGAATCGAAACAGCAGCACCAGAACCAGCATCAGCAACAGACTCATCTCTTTCAATTTGTTGCTGGAGTATTCTTGTGCGCCATTCATCTAACACATTGTCTGCATCATAAGAGAAAATTTCAAGAACTTCTAACCAATGCTTAACATATATATCTTTGACCCTTCTTCTCTCTGCATCATCCAATGCTGCTCTTATCATTTTCAACTTCAAAGATAAATTTTCGATCTCTTTCTTGATCCCAATAGCCATTTTCAGCTCTTCTACTTGTTCTTTAACGTGTTCTTTAACTTGTTCCACAATGAAAGTGCCCAATTGTTCAAGCACAATGGAGACGAGTACTTCAGCCATGGCTGTTTCTTGATTGGTTTGGTTTGGTTTGATTTGGTTATGAAACAAAAACAGAAATTGAATAAGATTTTGTGGAAATAACCAAGTCTGTGAATATGTATAAAATAATTAGCATAAATGATCTTGTCTTTCAAGTCAATGAATATAATTGATCTAGTCTATTATAGTATACAACTATTCACCTCCTTCGTCCAGTAGTTTCAAACGTCTTTGTTAGGGACCTTCAATATGAAATTTTCCTACGCGAATATGAATTTAGTCCGATTCATATTGAACAAAAACGTTCTTAGTTAATATTTAATAATTTGGTCTTAAAATGTTATTACTATCAATAATTTAGTTTTAAAATACCCTTATTGTTACTTGATAGATCGAAATCCCTTTTTTGCAAATGAGTATATTATTTATTAGGAAAAACATATTTTTGACCGATTAAATAATCATAGGGATATATTTGAACTAAACTATTTATGAACGAGCATTTTTAGACCAAATTATTAACGGAAAACATTTTAATTCAATTAAGACATTTTTTTTATTCTTTTCTATATAAAGTAGGTGATTTTTCTTATATACTGACTTTTTTTTCCTAACTACTTTCTTAACTTCTTCCGAGAAATTTCTCTGTTACTACTCCCTATAAGATATGATTGATGAAATTAACTTTATTATGCTTTTTATTAATCACTTTTACTCCGTTAATAGCAAAGTGTGAAGATTCAAGAAGTAATAAATTTTATATTTTGAAAATTCTTTTTGTTTTTGGACTAAAAAATATAGTCGACTAAAAAAACAAAAAAGGAATCTGTGGTTACCCCAGAGTTATGGTGAAAGAATAATTATTTTTTTTCATTTTTAATTTTAAGTTTTTCTAGGTATGAAATCGTCTTTGCTAAAATAAATATATGGTGAGTCACTAAAGATATAATGATTCTTCTTTTTTTCCCTTTTTCTTTTGTCCCTTAATTTACTAATCTCATTAACGCGTAGCGTACATGTTGCCAGGTCCACTCTAAACAAATGCCTTTTTTTTCCTTCTTTCTCCATTTGTTAGTTAGACTTACATTGAAGGACACCCTGGTAATTGAATTTGGTGTAATTAGTGTAATTATATTGTCTTTTCCTGTTTGGAAGAACAGATAATTACTTGGTCAACAGGTAATTGGTGTAATTGGTGAGGGGGTAATTACACTCTACAATTCACAGGCAGAGGCTGTGAATTGCTGGTAATTACACCATGTAATTACCATATGATTACTTTTTAATTATTTTTTTTCTATTTTTATTTTTTTGTTTCAATTTTTTTAGTTCTATTATTTTAAGTTCTTTTTTTATTTTTATTATTCTAAAAATTTGTAAAAGTTTATTTTTTATT
>NW_006239366.1:5599-22462 GCF_000226075.1 Solanum tuberosum
TTTCTTTATTAAGAAAAACTAAAACTAAATCATATTTATTGCTATGTTGAAATTTGTTATAAGAGTATTATGTTAAATTTTTTGTTTTGAATTTATAACTTATGTTATATTTTCAGTTTCATTTGTTTTAGTAATATTGAATCTACATTGCATGTCATTTTTTAATTAGACTTGATAGATTATATTTTTGTCAAACATTTAATAATTTATGACATTTTATTTATATATTACTCGATTTATCAAACATGCATTTCATGATATTCGTAGAAACTTCATACTTTTAGTTGTTACGATCAATTCAATTGAAATATATTAATTTGAAAAAATATAAATCAATTATTTTTTCATAATATTAGTTATAGAAAATATGTTTATAAATTAATATATTTTCAAAAAAGAATATATATCTTAAATATTTAATTTAATGTCATTTATAAAGTTTCTTATTTGTCTAGTATAAATTTTAAATAATTAATTTTTATTTTTAAAAATTTATTATAATTTTATAATTGCAATTGTGCATTCAAACAGAACATGTGTAATTATACTGTGGCATCCAAACATGACATGTGTAATTACACTATAGCAACCAAACAAGTCAGTGTAATTACTAGGCTGGTAATTACTACCCTAGTAATTACACCAATTCCAATTATCGAGTGACTTTCCAAATAGACCAAGTCTGTTTGGAAAGCCACCACCTGGCTATAAGTATGAGTTATGAAATTAACTTTAAAATACTTTTTATTAATCTCTTTTACTCCGTTTATAGCAAAGTGTGAAGATTGAGGAAGTAATAAATTTTTTTTTTTTGGACTAAAAAAACAGTCCACCATAAAAGAAAGAGAAGGAATATGTTGTGATCATTTCATTTTTAATCAAAAATTTTAAATTCGAGTCAACCTTCATATATGTGGTGAGCACTAGAGACGAGAGACATAATGATTCTTCCTTTTTCCCATTTTCTTTTGTTCATTGACTAATCTCATTAACGCGTAGCGCACATGTTGCCAGGTCCACTCTAGACATACGCCTTCTTTTTTCTTCTTTCTCTATTTGTTAATTGACTTACATTAAATGATATATATATATATATATATATATATATATAGCCACACACTTTCTTCGTAGGTGAAGATTTGAAGATGAATGTTAGTTAAAGTATGTCTTCGAATATTATTCGTATAATAAATTTATTAAGTATAAAAATATAAAATTAATGTACTGACGTATAAATATAAATTAAATAACTCTATAATATAAAATTTACTTTGTAATTTTGAACTTCACGTTGCACCATTAAAATAAAAAAAGTAATAAATGAGATTTGAACCCCATCCCCTCAAAGGTGTGCAACATTTAAACTAATGCACCAAAACTTAGTTTTAGTGTTGCACCATTAAAATAAAAAAAGTAATAAATGAGATTTGAACCCCATCCCCTCAAAGGTGTGCAACATTTAAACTAATGCACCAAAACTTAGTTTTAGTGTTGCACCATTAAAATAAAAAAGTAATAAATGAGATTTGAACCCCATCCCCTCAAAGGTGTGCAACATTTAAACTAATGCACCAAAACTTAGTTTTAGTGTCTTTGGGTACGTAATAAATTATATGTTATATCTCAAGATATATATTATATATAGCACATGAGTCTGCCTCTGATTTTCTTGGTCTCAATTTATGTAATGTAATTTAATTGAGTGTGAAGTTTAAGAGTATGAAAAGATGTTGCGATGTTATAAGAATATTTTAATTGTATGAAATAACAAACTATTAATTCAAATTAAATGTTATAGCCATAGTTTATTTTAATTGTAATTCACAACAAACATCCCATTTTTTTGCCATCTGATTTGATATATAATTAGCCATTTTATACATTTCAGTATAAAATGTGTTTGTGTTTGTATAAAGTGAGAGAAAAATGTATTTACAAATACAAATACAAATACATATATTTTCATCCTATACACTTATAATTATACAAATACAAATCTTATTATACAAATTATAATGTATAAATAGATTTATACAAAACTGAACAATTTGTATAAAATTGGATGTTTGTAGCGAACTATACAAATCAAAAGCTCCATAGCAAACATAAAATTTGCTATGGAGCACAATTATGCAAACTATAATTATAACATACAAATATGATTTTTATGTTTGCTATATAATAAAGTTGCTCTTTAAAGAATATGAAAAGATGTTGCGATGTTATAAGAATATTTTAAAGTAAATGAATTTTAAAATAGAAAAATGCGTCCTTTTTTGTCGAATAAGTAAGACTCAATTGGATAAAATTATAGAAATGTCATTAAATATTTATTGAAATATTTAATGTACAAAAAATATTTAGAGAAAAGAATATCTCATATGAAATAAAGAGAAACATGATATGAGTTGAAGATGGAAACGTAGTAATTAAATACGAAGATTTAGGAGAGAGCTGAGGGTATGGAAGTTGTATTTTGTGACCACTAAATATATGATTGAGCAGATGAGGTTGTTCCTTCTTTAATTAAATGATTCGATTTTAAGTTTTGAGTTTAAAATTTTCTTGATATAGAACACTTTCCTTAAATAAATCATACAATATAAATCTAAATTAATCAGACATAAATAAAAATATTTAACCTCGTATAATGATAGCTAAGTAATATAAATTAAATTAATCAGACTTTAATAAAAATATCTAACCCGATTGTAGCTAAGTAATATAAATTAAATTTGACAAAAAGCAAGTAATATAAAGATGTAATAAGTAAAGTAGTTTTGGAACATGAACTCATGATTCTATTGCCATACATTTTGGTTAGTATTAAAAGAAAAGTATTTTAATAAGGGAATCAAAGATGAACAAATAATTCACTCAAAGGAATACTTTAGATGTCCAAAGTTGTATTGTGCTTTATATCGAATAAATAAATAAATAATTATTGTTTTAGGGAATCAAAAATATTCTTCAAAATTTCCCGCCATTATAAAAAATAGCTGGTAATATCTTTATTATAATACTATAAAACCTACTTAACTCAAAATCGAAAAATCTATTACCAAATAGTTTCGACTATAAATTTCTTTTTAGACATGAATTAAAATATTAAATCTTAATCAATTTAGTTTTCTACTTGTACTTTAAATTATTGTTTTAATATTTTTTTCGTAATTCAAAATTGTATATTTAATTGTTGATGCACTAGTTAAGAAATAATGTTCAGATAGTCATTTAACTATGAATAATTCTTTTAAAAAGTCACTCAATTTTATTTTATAATCCAAAAGTCATTCAATTAAGGTGATTCTCTTACAATTGTTGATATACTTCTCATCAACCTTTCAGGCGGAAACACTTTCTCTTCAACTATCATTGATACACTTTGTCACCAATATTTTAACCCACTTTTCTAACTTTTAGGGTGGGCTTGGTATGTATTTCATTTTTTTATGTTCAATTGATTAAATATTTAGAAAATCAAGTTCTTTAAAAATGAGGAGAATGACTTCTCTAATGAATGTAGGGAAAACAAGTTTCACAATATATAGTGACATTTCACATTAATTATGTCCTTCCCAACCTCCAACGTACCTCATGATTTTCACTCCCACCACTCCACACCCCTACCTCCCAACCTCAACCTCCTATATTATTTGTCTAAATTATATATAAATAATTTAGGATAATAATTTTTACTTACCTATGGAACACAAGACATGTTGGCTAGCATACCCCTACCGACATCAAAAGATACATATTTAATTCTCTACCAAAATTATAAAAACTTTATACCAATTTGAAGAAAAATAATTATTTTAAAAAAAACTCACAAATCTTTGAATCCTCTCTACTATTCTCAGACAATCATCCTCTCAACATCAGATTTTGTTTAGGTGGTAGGGTTTGCATGAGTCTTAAGCAACCATAATTGCTAGGGTTTTGCTGGTCATTGTCAATAAATAGTTTAATTTTTTTTAATCCTATTATTTTTAGGATTAAATTCTTCTATGGGTGTCGAGTTTCAAATGATTAAGCAAAAAACCTTTATAAAAATCATAATACATAAATGTGCCTTTTAATTTGACCTTATTTTACATTTATGCCTTTTAACTTTGGGTGTGCACAAGTAGACACTTAAACTTATATAAAGTTGAACAAGTAGACACATAAGTCCTACGTGGCATAATACATATAGGGCACCACGTAGGATTCAAATAATCACGTAGGATGTCACGTAGGACGCATGTGTCTATTTGTTAAACTTTATACACATTTAAGTGTTTACTTGTGAACACCCAAAGTTGAAGGACAAAAATGTAAGTTAATGCCAAACTAAAAGACATATTTATGTATTATGCCTTATAAAAATTCTCCTTTATTTTTGAGCTCTTCCTCAATTAAAAACTTCCTTTTATTCAATTTTGGCCATAGAGTCTTTACACTTGTTTGGAACTCTCCTTCTTGTTAAGAGACCTTGAGAGCAAATTATGTCAACGTCTTTCTCCCTTCTTGCATTATCCAAAGATATCCCAAAATTAGGAGTGTAAAAATTGAATAGATCAATAAATTAAATTGAAAAAAATGTTATAGGGTTATTTCATTAACGGGTTTTCATTGATTTTATAAGAAAAAAATTATCAAGTCATCGGTTCGATTTTGATATTTTTTAATATTAGGTTATTGGGTTAAATGATAACTCATTAAGGTTGTAGTAATTTATTCATTTATCCCTATATAAATACTAGTTTTTCGACACGTGTGTTGCACGTGATTACCAATTCAAAATATATATGTTATAGTAAATAGTATTGCTTATTTAAGTGAAGATTTGAATAATAAGTTTTGCACAAAATAATATTGCACATTCTTTTGTGAATGTTCAATGTTGATCGTCATATATATCTCTTATTCACGTGAACCTATGAAATGGTCAATGAAAATTTTTATATGTTAAATGCAATAATGTAAAACAAAAGGGCAATGTTTATATAGTAAAAACTATTTTGAAGAAATCTTCCAGACAATCTAAATCACATAAGTCGCATTGATAAATAAAGTCATTGTTTTGTTTTGAGCATCAAAATAACAAATCGTGACAATTCTCTAATTCTTGAGAAGTTTAATAATTTTGGAAAAAGATATTCAGAAACATATATCTACATTACAAGAGAAATTGTTAACAAAAACAAATGAATATAGACTACATCATGTTAACTTCATATACTGGTAAATTACATACTAATGTATATATTAAGCAAAAAAATAATTATTATATCATCAAAATTATTTTTCTCAAGTATTCGAGGTTATGGAATATACCCTCTTAGGATAAAACGATTAACTTCATCAGAATAGTGGTACCTCATATTCTACTTAACTTCGAACTCACTCAACGACAATAAAGCACGTAAATTTTTTTAAAATACAAGAAGAAGAAGAGTAGAAGATTAAAAAATATTGTGGTTGAAAAATGAGAGGAAACACCTCTCTTTATAGTCAACAAAGGGTAATATGAACAAGTGTCTTATCTGAAAAATCATGACCTTTCCGAGAAGTCACAACCCTTTGGAAAAGTCACAACTTATTGTACAAGTCACAACTCTTTGGAAAAGTCACAACTCATAGAAAAATCACAACTCTTTGAAAAAAGTCACAACTTATCGGAAAAGTCACAACTCATCGAAAAATTCACAACCTAAGTTAGGGATATTATAGTAATTTAACATTCAAGTTAGGAGTTCATGCTTTAAAGGTAATGTTGATGATTAATAATTAATATGAGTATATTACTGGTTACTACATTGCCTTTTAGCCTTTAATTCACATTATTGTCCTAGATCTTTTATTGGTGTTGCACTTGTGTAGTTCTTTTGATGTTAGTTATTAATGTTTCTATTTTGTGAGCATTATGTAAAGTTACATTATTGTTTTGTCGCGCCAAATTGTTGAAGAAGTCATATATTTATTTTAATTTTCTTATTGGTTAAACTAAAAATCGAACCATTGAGGACCAAAAATCAATAAACCAAAAACCAATACAAGTATCTTATTAATTTAACATATTTAAAAATTCAAAAACTAATAAATCGAACAGATAATACATAAAATCAAATTGAACTGATGCACGCCTTACTCAAAAGGGAGTTTGCAACTCCTTTATATAGATGTGTGAGCTTGAGTTAATTACTGACTAGCTTTCAAAAAATACCTAATTAATATACCTTTGAGTGTTGGTTTAGGAACTGAGTGCTTATTTAAAAGTCTAATTATCTGTAATTGCATGAAAATCAAAGAACAGTGCACTTCATTATGGAGACAAACCTTAGTGCTTTAATCATATAGTATTCATAGCAAACTTATTACTGCAACTTCCAGTAATATAATTTATATTGTCAATCTGGTAATCATCTAATCAGTAGTATATCTCTTTATTTTATATAGGATTTGACCCCAATCTTGTTTGGATTACAATATTTGAATGCATTAGTATTACATCATATTAAGGTGTAATTTTGAGTGTATTCAATTTTGACGAATGTTGTAACATTCCAAAAGTTTCTAAGTTCAGATCAGACCTTGAGGATTCAGAAATCCAAGTCTGCAGAATTCTATGTGTTTCACATATATCATCTTCGGGTTGTAAAAGAAACCACAAATCGTAGATGGGATATGTAGATGAGACTTCAAAAACAGAAATTTAAGTCTGAAATTCACGAGTGTAATCTACTGCACTTAAATTCTTTTATGAACCGTAGATTGGGCTTGTGGTTTCGACTTCAAAAACTCATAAGTTCCCTTATTCTTACGGACACGTTTTATGGATCGTAGATTAATCTACGAACCGTAGATGAGTCTCGTATATCAATCTTCAAAAACTTAGATTTTTCTCTAATTTATACGAACAGGAATCTACGACCCATAGATGGATCCACGGACCGTAGACACCTTCGTAGAAGCTGTCGATATCAGTTTTCAGACATGCTTGTTTTGATCTTTTCCCACTCTTTACACTATGTCGCTTTAACCTATTTTTAGTGTAATTAAGGAAAATTTAGTGGCCCAAACCCTCCCCTCTAATGCACAATTGTAACATCCCGCAACTAGAAAGAGTCATTTTTGGAAAGAATGAAAAATCTAGAAATTTGACAAAATTAAGTTAAGTATGAGTTTTGGGTCAACTTCAAACGACCATAACTCATAGATCAGGAAGAGTTAGGTGTGCTACAAGATACCGTAGAAAATATATTTGAATTATCTTTCCAACGCCTCCGAGTTTGCTCAGTTTTCAGTTCATATGAGGGAGATATCCCCATTTGAAGTTGGGTTGTCTAGATAAGGAAAGTCAACCGGATTTTAGAAGGGTATTGTGGTCTTTTCACTACCCAATTAATTAAATTCATTTTTCGTAATTAAGTTGGGGTCTAAACTGATTGGATTCAGTTTATGCTATTGAAAATAAGCTAGGGTTTTGAGAGAAGAGAAAAGAGAAGAAGAAGCAATGAATCACCATGTTCTTGAAGAATTGCTTGTGGATTTCGTCAAGGGGTGATCCCTACGAGGTATGTGAGATCACATAGCGTTGGGTTAGTTCACCCACGTACCAACCATGATTTATTTCAGATACATTATATTCTTGAAGGTTTAGGAATTGAGTTCTTGATGGATTTGTTTGAAGTTTCTATTGGGTTCTTGATTGTTGGAGTTGTTGAGGGAGTTATTGATTTAGATTCATGAAATTAGATGTCGTTCTGAGTAGATTCTTGCATATTTTGATTATGTAGTCGAATCTAGAGGGTTTAGAGTTGAAAAACGAGCAAGAAAAATTGGGAATTTTCTGGGCAGGGGCATAGGGCGCCGCGCCACTCAGTGCGCCTCAACCTAGACTTTGAAGTTTGGGCTCTGGCTCCCCGCGCCAGGGACGCCAGGTCTTCTATCTTTTCCTACTTCTTTCCGATTAAGTTCCCTTGATGCGTACCTATGTTTCCTAGTTGATTCCTACATTCTAAGGTACGTCTAAACAACATGAAATCATGAGCCTTGAATCCATAATTTAATTCAAGGAAAGGTAAGAGTCAAGTCAAGATAAGTTCATAGAGTTTTCCAAGAGTCTTTTACAAATGTTTTAAGACTTGAGTTTTGAGTTGAGTAAAGAGTAAAGATTGAAGTTCATTTCTTCAAAAGAGTACATGGGGACTATGTATTCCCAAAGAGTAAAAATGTTTTCACATTTAAACAAGAGCCAAAAGATCTTTTGAGCTTGTTTTTCAGTAAAGAGTAAATGCTTTCACAATTAAGCAAGAGAGGAAACTTTGATTTCCAAGAAGAGCCTTTGAGCAAAGTTTTGAGCAATTATCTCAAACCCCAGAAAGAAGTTATGTTTTTAAACATAAGAGCTAGTATTATATTTTGGGAGTAGTATTGAGCACCGATATGAGTAAGAGTTCAGAAAACTCCCAGCCACCATAAACCATGTAGCCACTATGGGTAGAAAAGGGTCATACTTTTTAGATGATTTCTTAGTGCTTTTTAGCATAGACTAGTGGATTCACTTAGTAGTCAGGTTCTATACCCTCCGCAAGGCATATGACTGCCCTGGCAACGTGAGACAAAATGTTGTATCATCACAATAACTCTTAAGTGATGGTTGTCGATTAGAGAAACTCCCATATACTTATTTTGTATTCTTATATACACAGAAGTAAATTGTATTTTTATATACATTCCAGAGTTTATATTGTATCTTTGCATACACACAGAGTTACTATTGTATTTCTAAATACATAGAGTTGCTATTCATGTTTTAAAAAGCTTTTATTTATATTGCACTTATTTATACTGCTTTATATTGAAATGAGTTCAGTTCAGTTGAGACCAGGTTTGTTCTTTCAGTTCCTTTCAAGCTTATGTCTTGTTTTAGATTTCCCCTCGCATGCTCGTACATTCAATGTAGTGATGCCATTTGGCATGCATCTTTTAATGATGCAAATACCAGTAACCAAGATCAGCATCCAGCGCATCGTTGATTCTAGTTAAGCTTCAGAGTTTGTTGGTGAGCCTCCTTGCTTCCGGAGGATCTCCTTTTATTGCTTTCAGTATGTTTAGTTCATTAGGATATCGTAGGTCTTGTCCCGACGTCCATCTCAGTTGTTAGAGGCTTCATAGACAGTCATATGATAGTTCTTTAGTCTTTTCATTTTCATTCTATTATGTTAAGACTTGAGTTGCCACTTTGGCCAGTGAATGTTATTTTAATACATTCTCAGTTATATTTAAGCTTTCAGTTTACTTTTAGAAGTACAGTTATGTTGAGTTAAGTCTTTCGCTGAGTAAGTAAGCCAAGCTAAGGGTTTGCTTGGGGCCACCAATAGTTCTCGAGTGCCAATCCCACCCAGGGTGTAGGCTCGGGGCGTGACAAACTTGGTATCAGAGCCCAAAGTTCAAGAGCCCTAGAGAGTCTATGAAGCCATGTCAGTAGAGTCCTAGTTATCGGTGTGAAGCGCGCCACATCTATAATTAGGAGGTTGCGACACTTAGGAACTATGTCACTTCTTTCATATTCATGTCGTGCGATAAAGTTAAATCTCTATAAAGTTTCCTTCTAACTCGTGCTTGCGCGTGTCTTTCAGATTATGCCTCCACGAAGAGCTGTCTGAGGTCGTCCTACTAGGAGGAACGTTTTGGAGCAAGGGGTACCTAATTCACCAGAAGTGCAACCCTAATGAGAGGTCCCCGATGCTGAATTCCGTGAAGCTATCCAGATGGTAAGTCAAGCTGTGACCAATCAAATTGGACAGAGAGGGAATCGACAGAAAATGGCTGACACTTCAAGGATCTGTGAGTTCTTAAGGATGAATCCACCAAGCTTCATAGGTTCAAGTATTACTGAGGATGCAGAAAATTTTGATGAAGAACTTCATAAGGTTTTTGAGATCATGCATGTTGATGATACTGAGAGGGTGGAATTAGCTGCATACCAAATAAAGGGTGTCGCTAGGATCTGGTTTGATCAATGGAAGAAGAACTGAGTTGAGGGTGCACCACTTATGAGTTGGGCTTGTTTTGATGAGGCCTTCTTGGGGGCGTTTCTTACCTCGAGAATTGAGAGAAGCAAAGGCACGGGAGTTCCTCACTCTTAAGAAGGATTCTTTGAGCGCTCATGAGTACAGTCTGAAGTTCACACAACTTTTCTGCTATGCTCCGGAGATGGTTGCTGACATGAGAGGCATTGTGAGTTTATTTATTGCTGAGTTGTTTCGCCTGTCAAGCAAGGAAGGAAAGACAACTATGCTGATAGGGGATATGGACATAGTAAGGCTAATGATCCATGTGCAACAAGTTGAGAAGGATAAGCTGAGGGATAGAGAAGAGTTTAAGAATAAGAGGGCTAAGACATCAAGGAATGCGTCCGGGCAACAAAAGAGTAATGCGAACCGGACTTCCTTCCAACAGAAACAAAAGGGACCTGCTCCATTATCTGCTAGTGCACCTGCACCAAAGAACAAATGTGAGTACAATAGTCAGAATTTCAGAGCTAAACCTGCCTATTCTCAAGGTAGTATTCTCAAGGTAGTATGACACAAGGGGGTAGTAAGCCTCCTACATGTGCTAAGTGTGGTAGAAACCACTCAGGGACGTGTCGTGAGGGCTCCACTGATTGCTTCAAGTGTGGACAGAATGGTCATTTTATGCGAAAGTGTCCAAAGAACAAGCAGGGTAACAGTAATGTGGGCAATAGAGCCCAGTCTTCTTCAGTTGCTCCACCAGACATAGCAGCATCCGAAGGAGCTACTTTAGGGGTAGGCGGAGGAGGAAACAGTCTTTATGCTATCACTTGTCGCCAAGAGCAAGAGGATTTGCCAGATGTTGTCACTTGTATGATCCAAGTCTTTAACTTTGATGTTTATGCTTTGCTAGATCCAGGAGCGAGTTTATCCTTTGTAACTCCTTATGTTGTGGTGAATTTTGAAATTCTTTCTAAAAAACTTAGTGAGCCCTTCAGTGTTTCTACACTTGTTGGTGAGTCTATTCTAGCAGAGAGAGTCTATCGTGATTGTACTGTTTCCGCCAATCACAAGAGCACCATGGCTGATTTAGTTAAGTTAGACATGGTAGATTTTGATGTTATTCTTGGTATGGACTGGCTTCATGCCTGTTATGCCTCAGTTGATTGTAGTTATCGAGTTGTCAAGTTCCAGTTTCCAAACGAGCCAGTCTTAGAGTGAAAAAGTAGTTCAACAGTGCCTAAAGGTCATTTTATTTCGTACCTTAAGGCAAGAAAGTTAGTTTCCAAGGGGTGTGTCTATCACTTAGTCCGAGTTAATGACTCTAGTGTTGAGATACCTTTTATTCAGTCAGTTTCAGTAGTAAAAGAGTTTCCAGAAGTCTTTCCAGATGATCTTCTCGGAGTCACTCCTGAGAGAAATAGACTTATTCTTCCTGAAACTCATCCTATATCTATTCCGTCATATAGAATGGCACCAGCAGAGTTGATAGAGTTAAAGTAGAAGTTGAAAGATCTTTTAGGGAAAAGTTTTATTCGACCAAGTGTCTCACCTTGGGACGCTCCAGTCTTATTTTTGAGGAAGAATGATGGTTCCCTTAGGATGTGTATAGATTACCGTCAGTTGAACAAGGTTACTATCAAGAATAAGTATCCTCTTCCGAGAATTGATGATCTCTTCGATCAACTTCAAGGTGCCACTTGTTTCTCTAAGATAGACCTCAAATCTGGCTACCATCAGTTAAGGGTAAGGGAATGTGATATTTCAAAGACAGCTTTCATGACCCGTTAAGGTCATTATGAGTTTCTGGTCGTGTCATTCAGTTTAACCAATGCACCTGCACTGTTCATGGACCTTATGAATAGACTATTCAAGCCTTATTTAGATATGTTTGTTATCGTGTTCATTGATGACATTCTATTCTCTTCGAGAAATGAGGAAGATTATGCTAGTCATCTTAGAATAGATATCCAAACTCTAAAGGATAGAGAGTTGTATGCCAAGTTCTTTAAGTTTGAGTTTTGGCTTGAGTCTGTGGCATTCTTAGGCCACATTGTTTCCGGTGAGAGAATTAGAGTTGATACTTAGAAAATAAAGGCAGTGCAAAATTGGCCTAGACCCACATCTGCAACCAATATTAGGAGTTTCTTGGGGTTGACTGGCATTATAGAAGGTTCGTAGAGGGGTTCTCATCTATTTCGTCCCCTTTGACCAAGTTAACTCCGAAAATAGTGAAATTTCAATGGTCCGAAGCTTGTGAGAAAAGCTTTCAGGAATTGAAAAAGAGGTTGACTACTGCCCTAGTATTGACCTTACCAGAAGGTACGCAAGGCTTTGTTGTATATTGTGATGCGTCCTGAGTTGGTTTGGGTTGTGTGTTAATGCATAATAGCAAAGTTATAGCTTATGCCTCCAGACAATTGAAGGTTCATGAGAAGAATTACCCAACACATGACTTATAGTTCGTTGTCGTAGTATTTACTTTAAAAATATGGCGTCACTATCTTTATGGTGTTATGTAGATGTATTCACTGATCACAATAGTCTTCAGTATGTGTTTAGTCAGAAAGAGCTTAATCTCAGACAGAGGAGGTGGTTAGAGTTACTCAAAGATTATGACATGAGAATCCTTTATCACCCAGGTAAGGCTAATGTTGTTGCTGATGTCTTGAGTAGATTTTCTATGGATAGTACTGCGCATGTTGAGGAAGAAAAGAAGGAGTTAGCAAAAGATGTGCATAGACTTGCACGATTAGGAGTTCGACTAATGGATTCTGATGTGAGGCCAAAATACATATTTTTAATCATTATTTGCCTCACATTTATTATTTATATTTGTCCTTTTTTAGCATGAATTTTATGAATTGTGCTAAATTGTATATTTTATTTGTAGGAGTAAATTGGTGTGAAGATAAAGAAGTTTGGAAGTTGGAACTAAAATGAATTAAATAAGAAAGGTTGAAGAAGGAAATCAAGCAACCAGCTTAATGGATTAAATTGAATATAATAATATATATTTATAAAAGTTGCAAAGTATGAAGAATTAGAATTGGAAAAGGAACCTTACCTGTTGGCCACGGGTCAGGCGACAACAACAAAGGAACATAGGCACAAAATTTGGAACGCACTGTTGCACGCAGAAAAGAAAAGGAATCCAATTCCGTTTGGTTTTGGATTCATAATTTAGTTTGGACTTAATTACTTTATTCAGGGTTTTTTACATCTATAAATACTCCATAAAAATAATTATTATGGGAGGAGGATACAATGTAAAAAGTAGCTTTTGATTTAGGGTTTCATCTTTTCTTTCTCTTTTATTTATTTTACATCTTTTCTTTGAATGATGGGTTGTAATTGCTCTATGTCTATGTGGAGTTAAACTTCTCGTTCTTGGATTATATTTACTTACAATATGATTGTTTAGTGATTTTGATTCGGCATGATTTGTTTATCATATTAATTGTTCTTATATTCTTGTGATTGCTATTTTGATGCTTGATCACCATTGAAATAAACATATTGTCCGAATTGAACTTGGGAGAGGAATAAGAGGATAGAACGTGGGACATAAGGAGCTTGTTTAACTCTAAATAGCTAGGGTTGATTCGTATCTAGGATAGGGATATACCTAGAAACCTCGCTTGGGTCACCATATAGGAAGAAATCGTAATGCTTCGGTACTTAATCCATCCTATCCCCGCTCAACGATGTAGTTAGGGTGTTATTTATCTTAGGCGATAAGAGGTCGGGAGACCATGATCATACATTTAACCCTATGATTCAATAACTAGATAATCAAATAAACTGATGAAATTGATGGTAAACATGATTGTTAGTTAAATTATAATCCTAGATCGATTTCATTGATTGTGTAAACATCTATCCTTTCTTAGTTAATTGTTTTTTAGTTATTTTATCTTTATTGTTATTTTAGTTAATATATATACATATTTGAAATCCTCCCCTTAAATAAATAATTAGAATTAGTATAATTTAGTAAATAGTTAATTGACAAGTCTTTTGGGTTCGATAATTCGGTTCTTTTAAGAGCCACTATATTACTTGTGCGACCACGTACACTTGCGTGTGCAATTGGAAGCAACAAGTTTTTGGCGCCGCTGCCGGGGACTTAGAAATTAATTGTTTTTCTAAGTTAAACTTTTTCTTTTTATTTATTTAGGTTTTTTGTTTAAAAAAAAAATAAAATAATAATTTCTTATGTTATTTTATTTTATTAGTGTCATTTCTTTCTTTTGATCTTGTTTTTGCAGATTAGGGAAAGTCTGAGTATCCAAGAATTTGAAGCAAAGGAGCATGTTTGAGCTTAAGTGTAGAGTGCGTATGACCCTTGATGAAAAAAAAAATGAGTAACATGCTACTAGCTAGGCCTAGAGGTCCCTGGAAGTTTTCTTAACCCTTGTTTTAAAATTTTAATTAATGTTTTGGGGACATAGCATCTTTTCAAGTGTGGGGTGTGAATTCTTCCGCATATTTTGGTTAGGGTGAAGTGTGCGTTAGATTTGTTTAATATAGTTAAAAAAAAAAACGAAAAAAAAAATTCCAGACAGTGAAGTTCGTATCCAGTCTGCATCGCGGACTTGGTTCAAAAAAAAAGTTTTTTTTTCGTGAGTAGAAGCACACTTAGCCCAACCCAAAAATAATTTTTTTTTCTCTCACTCATTAGCTTATGTTGTTGCACTGGGGACAATGTCATGTTTTAAGTGTGGGGTGGAGGAATGAATTTATAGTTTTTACTGTTTTATTGAGTCTTTTTTTTTTAGGATGAGTTCCTTGGCTTTTGTTTTCGGTTCTTTTCCTGAGGATAGTCCTTTTGAACCGAGTGTCTTTTATTTTTTTTAGGAAGTAAATTTTATTTTTATTATTTTTTTGGAGAGAAAAGAAAAGACCCTTTTGAGTTTTGTGATACTTCCTATTTGGGCCTAATTTTGAGTAGTACTTTCTTGTGAATGCTTGGTTGCTATTGAAACTGCAAACTCTTTGACATCTAGACTCATGGTTGTGACTTAGTATATAACTTATTTTATTTTGTAGTTTGTTATAATCTTGTCTCTCTTAGAAGTGGAATTGATCCATCTTGATTGATACTTGTGCCATTTGTGGTGAGATTTTGTTTATTTCATGTTTTTCATCTTAGTCTAGAACTTGCCCTGCATGTTATTGAAGCGAAATAAAAAGTTTGCTTGCTTAGGAGATGATAATAGGCTTTCTTTGATTTGTCTTGTAAATTTTATCTTTTTCAAATACATTTCACTAGTAGCCCTTTGAACCTGTAGCTTTTTATTGGTAGCCATATTTTTGCCTTGACTTTTTTGTTGAATCCCTAGTTTTTGCACCCTGCTTCCTTGAGCAATGTAGCATAGACTTATTTTAATTATTAAATCTGAAGAAAAAGGATGGTTGAGTGTAAAAGGTAATCAATGATAGCGACAAAGTGCTTAAAAAACCCTCTTTGAAAGAATGCGATGTGAAAAGAAAAAAAAAAGATGAACAAAAGAAGTTACCTTGATGATGGCCCTGGTCCTTCCAAGGACATCGTGCACCTTAATGCATGTAAAATACGTAAGTTGAGGGTGGCTATTATGAAGGAAAACTTTAAAAAATAAAATAAAAATAATTGAAACATTCTTGAGATGATGAGAATTACTTATGAAATAATTGTTGAAGAAATGGCTGAAAATAAAGAGAAGAAAATAATGGGTGATGAGGTCTAAAATTGCAAAGTGTTTAAGGAAGTGTAAGTCACTATTATATAGTTTCCTACCCGTCCCCTAGCCTACATTACAACCCGTTAAAGTCCTATTTGATTCTATTCAAGCATGCTTAATTAGTGGAGATGTACATAATGGGCAAGCGTATGATTCTTTGTGCATACATGTGAATTTTATTTCTGAGTGTGAGTTGTTCTTTGGTGCTAAGTCCTTAATTTATATTCAATATTTTAATTTGAGTGTGTGGACTATTTCTTCTTGTGAGGGCACTTGTTTCATGATAGATAGGTGGTGTTATTAACTTTCTTTGATGAGAATAGGTGAGTAAGCTTAAATTTGATGAGTTCAGAGTCCTTCTTTGAGGTTAGCAGGTTAGAGGTTTGTTGTTATTTGGATATCTTGCATAATGATTGAGAAGTGTACTTGATGTTTTGAATTTTGAGATGAGCTTTAATGTTTGCTCGAGGACAAACAAAAGTTTATTGAGGGGTGTTGATGTGAGGCCAAAATCATATTTTTAATCATTATTTGCCTCACATTTATTATTTATATTTGTCCTTTTTTAGCATGAATTTTATGAATTGTGCTAAATTGTATATTTTATTTGTAGGAGTAAATTGGTGTGAAGACGAAGAAATTTGGAGCTAAAACAAATTAATTATGAAAGGTTGAAGAAGGAAATCAAGCAGGTAGCTTAATGGATTAAATTAAATATAATAATATATATTTATAAAAGTTGCAAAGTATGAAGAATTAGAATTGGAAAAGGCACCTTACCTGTTGGCCACGGGTCAGGCGACAACAACAAAGGAAGATAGGCACAAAATTTGGAACGCACTGTTGCACGCAGAAAAGAAAAAGAATCCAATTCCGTTTGGTTTTGGATTCATAATTTAGTTTGGACTGAATTACTTTATTCAGGGTTTTTTACATCTATAAATACTCCATAAAAGGATAGTTTCACGTGTACAACTGGGAATCCAATTCCGTTTGGTTTTGGATTCCTAATTGTCCTACATCTATAAATAGTCCATAAGAATAATTATTATGGGAGGATGATACAATGTAAAAAGTAGCTTTTGATTTAGGGTTTCATCTTTTCTTTCTCTTTTATTTATTTTACATCTTTT
>NW_006239366.1:22836-29641 GCF_000226075.1 Solanum tuberosum
ATAATCCTAGATCGATTCATTCATTGATTGTGTAAACATCTATCTTTTCTTAGTTAATTGCTTTTTAGTTATTTTATCTTTATTGTTATTTTAGTTAATATATATTCATATTTGAAATCCTCCCCTTAAATAAATAATTAGAATTAGTATAATTTAGTAAATAGTTAATTGACAAGTCCTTTGGGCTCGATAATCTGGTTCTTTTAAGAGCCACTATATTACTTGTGCGACCACGTACACTTGCGTGTGCAATTGGAAGTAACAGATTCCACAGAGGGAGGAGTAGTCGTGATGAATGAGGCTGAATCATCATTAGTGTCAGAAGTGAAAGAGAAGCAAGACCAAGACCCTAATTTGCTTGAATTAAAGGCAAATGTTCATAAGCAAAAAATATTGACTTTTGAACAAGGAGGAGATGGTGTATTGATGTATTAAGGTAGATTGTGTGTACCAAGGGTGGATGAACTCCAAGAGAGGATCATGGAGGAAGTTCATAGTTCCAGATATTCAATTCATCCGGGTTCCACAAAGATGTATCGTGACTTAAGAGAATTGTATTGGTGGAATAGTATGAAGAAAGATATTGCTGAGTTCGTTGCTAAATTCCCGAATGGTCAACAAGTTAAGGTAGAGCACCAAAGGTCATGTGGTATGACTTAGAATATAGAACTTCCAGAATGGAAGTGGGAGATGATCAATATGGATTTCATTGCTAGGTTGCCACGGTCTCGCAGACAACATTATTCTATTTGGGTGATTGTCAATAGAATGACAAAGTTAGCCACTTTTTGCCGGTAAAGACTACCCATTTAGCAGAGGACTATGCCAAGTTGTATATTCAAGAGGTAGTTAGACTTTATGGGGTGCCAATTTCGATTATATGAGATAGAGGTGCACAATTTTCTGCACAATTCTAGAAATCTTTTCAGAAAGGCTTGGGTTCAAAGGTGAACTTGAGTACTGCCGCATACAGATGGTCAAGCAGAGCGCACTATTCAGACTTTAGAAGATATGTTGAGGGCTTGTGTGATTGATTTCAAAGGTAATTGGGATGATCACCTACTTCTCATTGAGTTTGCTTACAACAATAGTTACCACTCTAACATCCAGATGGCTCCTTATAAAGCTCTTTATAGGAAAAGATGCAAATCTCTTATTGGATGGTTTGAAGTTGGTAAAGTTGGGTTGATAGGACTAGAAAGGTTCATCAAGCTATGGAGAAAGTGAAAGTTATTCAAGAAAGGTTGAAAACAACGCAGAGTCGTCAGAAATCATACACTGATGTTAGGAGAAAGGAGTTAGAGTTTGAAGTAGATGATTAGGTATACTTGAAAGTTTCACCATGAAGGGTGTTATGAGATTTGGTAAGAAGGGGAAAATTAGTCCCCGATATATTGGTCCTTACAGAATATCCAAGAGGATTGGGAATGTAGCTTATGAGTTAGAGCAACCACAAGAGTTAGCAGCAGTTAACTCGGTATTTCACATCTCCATGTTGAAAAAGTGCATGGGAGATCCTTCACTTGTCATACCTACTGAAGATATTGGTATCAATGATAGATTATCATATGAGGAGATTCCTGTTCAGGTTCTAGATCGCCAAGTTCGCAAGTTGAGAACAAAAGAGGTAGCATCAGTCAAAGTTCTGTGGAGAAATCAGTTTATTGAGGAAGCCACTTGGGAAGCTGAAGAGGATATGACGAAGAGATACCCATATCTCTTCGAATCCGTAGAACTTCCAAATTAAGGTACTAATCCTTTTCTTGGTATTTATTTATAAGTTGGCATGTTATATTTGCATTTTTGCTTGTTGGGTGTTTGAACTGAATGTTAGATGTTACTCCCTTAGCCTGCTAAGATTGATCTCATTCGAGGATGAATGTTCCCAACGGGGAGATATTGTAACACCACGCAACTAGAAAGAGTTAGAATTAGAAAGAGTCGTTTTTGGAAAGAATGAAAAATCTGGAAATTTGACAACATTAAGTTAAGTATGAGTTTTGAGTCAACTTCAAACAACCATAACTCATAGCTCAAGATGAGTTAGGTGTTCTACAAGATACCATAAGAAATATATTTGAATTATCTTTTCAACGCCTCCGAGTTTGCTCAGTTTCAAATTCGTATGAGGGAGATATGCCCATTTGAAGTTGGGTTGTCTAGAATAGGAAAGTCAAAACCGGATTTTAGAAGGGTATTGTGGTTTTTTCACTACCCAATTAATTAAATTCATTTTTAGTACTTAATTTGGGGTCTAAACTTATTGGATTCAGTTTAAGCTATTGAAAATAAGCTAGGGTTTTGAGAGAAGAGAAAAGAGAAGAAGAAGCAAGGAATCGCCAAGTTCTTGAAAAATTGCTTGTGGATTTCGTCAAGGGGTGATCCCTACGAGGTATGTGAGATCACATAGCATTGGGTTAGTTCACCCACGCGCCAACCATGATTTATTTCAGTGAATTTATATTCTTGAAGGTTTAGGAATTGAGTTCTTGATGGATTTGTTTGAAGTTTCTATTGGGTTCTTGATTGTTGGAGTTGTTGAGGAGTTATTGATTTAGATTCATGAAATTAGATGTCGTTGTGAGTAGATTCTTACATATTATTATTATGTAGTCGAATCTAAGTGTTTGGGGAAAGAACCAAGTGAATCTAGAGGGTTTAGCGTTGAAAAACGAGCAAGAAAAAATGGAAATTTTCTGGGAAGGGGCATAGGGCTCCGCACCACTCAGAGCGCCCCACTTCAGTGTCTGAAGTTTAGGCTCTGGCGCCCCGCACCACTCTGAGCGCCAGGGACGCCATGTCTTCTATCTTTTCCCATTTCTTTCCGATTAAGTAGTCTTGAAACGTACCTATGTTTCCTAGTTGATTCCTACACTCTAAGGTACGTCTAAACAATATGAAATCATCCATAACATGAAATCATGAGCCTTGAATCCATAATTCAATTCAAGGAAAGTTAAGAGTCAAGTCAAGAGAAGTTCATAGAGTTTTCCAAGAGTCTTTTACAAATGTTTTAACTTTGTTTTAAGACTTGAGTTTTGAGTTGAGTAAAGAGTAAAGATTGAAGTTCATTTCTTCAAAAGAGTATATGGGGACTATGTATTCTGAAAGAGTAAAAAAAATTTACATTTAAACAAGAGAGAAAATTTTGATTTCCAAAAGAGCCTTTGAGCTAGTTTTTCCGTAAAGAGTAAATGCTTTCACAATTAAACAAGAGAGGAAACTTTGATTTCCAAGAAGAGCCTTTGAGCTAAGTTTTGAGCAATTATCTCAAACCCCAGAAAGAAGTAATATTTTTAAATATAAGAGCTATTATTATATTTGGGAGTAGTATTGAGCACCGATATGGGGGAGAGTTCAGACAACTCCCAGCCTCCATAAACCATGTAGTCACCATGGGTAGAAAAGGGTCATACTTTTTAGATGATTTCTTAGTGCTTTTTAGCATAGACTAGTGGATCCACTTATTAGTCAGGTTTTATACCCTCGGCAAGGTATAGGACGGCCCTGACAGCATGAGGCAAAATGATGTATCATCACAATAGCTCTTAAGTGATGGTTGTCGGTTATAGAAACTCCCACAAAAGTATTTTGTATTCTTATATACACATAAGTAAATTGTATTTTTATATACATTCCAGAGTTTATATTGTATCTTTGCATACACACAGAGTTACTATTGTATTTCTAAATACACAGAGTTACTATCCATGTTTTGAAAAGAGTTTCTTTATACTGCACTTATTTATACTGCTTTATATTGAAATGAGTTCAGTTTAGTTAAGTTGAGTTGAGACCAGGTTTGTTCTTTCAGTTCCTTTCAAGCTTATGTCTTGTTTTAGATTTCCTCTCACATGCTCGTATATTCAATGTAATGATGCCATTTGGCCTGCATCTTTTAATTATGCAGATACAGGTAACCAGGATCAGCATCCAGCGCATCGTTGATTGTAGTTGAGCTTAGGAGTTTGTTGATGAGCCTCCTTGCTTCCGGAGGATCCCCTTTTATTGGTTTCAGTATGTTTAGTTCATTTGGATGTCGTGGGCCTTGTCTCGACGTCCGTCTCAGTTGTTAGAGGATTCATAGACAGTCAGATATTAGTTCTTTAGTCTTTTCATTTTCATTCTATTATGTTGAGACTTGGGTTGCCACTTTGGCCAGTGAATGTTATTTTAATACATTCTCAGTTATCTTTGATCTTTCAATTTACTTTTAAAAGTACAGTTATGTTGAGTTAAGTCTTCCACTGAGTAAGAAAGTACAGGCCAAGGGCTCGCTTGGGGCCAGCAATGGTTCTCGGGTGCCATTCCCGTCCAAGGTGTAGGTCCTCAAATTATATTTATTTTCCTTCAAGGCTCCTCTCAAACAAGAACAAGCACTCTAAAGCTTTAAGTCTCCGTTCAAGAATTCAAGCTAGTTTCTCCATTTCAGGTATATGAAACTTAATCAATGAGTATCTTTTCACCCATTGAGTACTAAAAAGACTTCAATTCTTCAGTATGTGATTTGTACAAAACCTAGGGTTTTATGATTTGTATATAATTCCAATGAAATACAGTTCTTCTTCATAAATGGCCTTCACTTGCATGATTTTACTTGTATTCCCATAATAATAAATGTATTTTATGAACCTTTAGAGTATAAATATTTTCATATTCAGATTTATGCTCTTTCAAATGCATAATCCAGAGTATCATATATCATGATTTAAGACGTTTTTAGATAAATTTTCTCTCAATTAACATCAGAAATTTATTAGTTTTATTATGATTCATGAGCTTCTCACTTATTATCAATTATCAGTATGATACAATGTCTTAAGTTAATTGCATGTTTATATTGGGAGTTAAATTAACACCGAGAGGACCTAGGAATGGAGGCTCACCCGTTAGTTGAGGCATGAGACATTTAGTAACAATCCTTATGTCCCAAAATTACGTGTCACATTAGACTTATAAGGGTAACCCGTTAGTTGTGGCTGATTCCTTGTATTTTACAAGCATTAGCTTAGTGGATCCACATTAGCTCAGATTAGCCTTTATATCATGACAAAATATTGGACCCGTTTA
The DNA here is from genome assembly GCF_000226075.1 of Solanum tuberosum. Classification (NCBI taxonomy): domain Eukaryota; kingdom Viridiplantae; phylum Streptophyta; class Magnoliopsida; order Solanales; family Solanaceae; genus Solanum; species Solanum tuberosum. The sequence goes on from NW_006239366.1 coordinate 27,907, forward strand.
ATATAGATTATATATCAAACTCCATGCAGTAGCTCACATGGTTATATGTCAGTTTTAATATCTTGCACAGTTTAGTTTTTATGAGTTGTTGCATGACCAAACAATATAACTCGTTCGTCTTAATCAATTTCTAATGGTTGCAAATGTTAGAACTTGTCCTAGATCTGGTTTATTTGAGCACATATACTTTCTCCGTTTTATTTTACCTTTTCTCATGGAGTATCTAATAATTCTATTTTATCAATTATCCTACCTTTTTATAATTTTTATTATGTATCGTACTTTTCTTGTTCAAATTTCTCTGATGTGATATTATGCAACAATGAGAAACTATAGAATACATTATAGAACATTATAACAACCATCCAATTGAAGTATTAAATCCCAAATATTTGACAAATGAATTATATACAGAATTATATGGCCTTCCATTTATTATTTAGACAGTGTAATTAATTATATACATAATTGTTCCAAGTAACCTCCTGGAATAATATTTTATTTAAGATAGATCAGTGATAATACTATTTTATGCCGTTATTTAATTGATTGAAATTAGTATATGTATCCGTGGGATGCGCAATAAATATAATAGTTAGAAATCATATATTATATATATATATAAGAGAACCTTAGACAGCCTATGTGGCGCCACCACAAATAAGGATTCCCTTTTAATTTATTTATTTTCAAAACTAGCCTTCTCCTTTCATGAAAAGTTGTGACTTTTATGAAAAGTTTGTGACCTTTTTTAAGAGTTGTGACTTTTCCAAAGAGTTGTGACATTTCCGATAAGACACAATAAACATTTGTCACACTACACCTTTTTGTCTATAAAAGAAGAGTTTCCTCTCATTTTAAGATAACGAAAATTCTGAACTTCTTCTTCTTCTTCTACACATTAAATATTTGTGTACTTTGCTCTTGTTGAGTGGATCACTAACACCACTTTTTTAATATCATTACACTGGTGAATAAAATTGTTTCATCTTGAGAGGATCTATTTCTTTAAACCTCAGATACTAGAGGAGAATAATTTCCTTAAGAAAACACTCTGCATTCAGTGGGCTAGATTTTTTCCTTTCTGTTTCATTCTATTGTTATAGATCCTAGTCTATTTTTTTTATAGTCATTAATTTATACTTATGTTATTAATCGTTACTTTTTAGTACATGTTTCAAACTTTGTTGTTTATGTTTCTTCAAAATTATTGTTATAAGTATTTGTTAGTACAGACTCTATGTAAATCCAACTACTGCAGATTCACAAATAACTTTTTACAAAATATATTTTTTACAACATTCTCCAAAGAAATCTTTTCTTCTCCAAAAGATCAAGCCTAAAGATTTATATGATTTTTTTTGTTGTTGTCATAATAATGTTAATATTAACAGGAGTAAAAAAAAATAGAAAGTCAAATGATAGAATTAAAACTAGCAATTAATTACAATTGTATGATACACAATGATTACTATTCTCTCGCAGAAAAGTACTTTTTTGAACTTTTTTCCCATTATCCCTTACTTCTCTTTTACCCTTTTCAAGCATCCTTAATGTTTTGTTTGTGCACAACTTCAATTCTAAAACATTATCATAACTATATTAAATATGAAATTTGGATTTTAAAAGATTGCATTTTAATTTTAAAACACATAATGACTACATATTACTTATTGGTATATCATATGATTATGGAATCTTTGCTCTTGATAAACACATTAGTTGTGTAAAACTT
>NW_006239366.1:29715-31531 GCF_000226075.1 Solanum tuberosum
ACAGAGTTCCCATAAACTCCAAAGGTTTAAATAAACTTGCCAAACTAATGTGGAAGAACAACCCCTAGAACCTCAAAGTCATTGTACCAAAACTCTACTAACGACAAGTCTAAGAACAAGGGGTACAATCCCAAAACTAAACAAACACCTTAGACAAATAGTCCGAGTCCGAAAAGAGTAGACTTAAACAAGGAAGATCCATGGCAGCTTGAAAGAACTGGCTCACCTTTGAATCCGGTCACGCTTAATAGTCACCTAGCTGAGGTCTATCAATAGCCGTCGGTCACGCTTAATAGTCACCTAGCTGAGGTCTATCAATAGCCGTCGGTCACGCTTAATAGTCACCTAGCTGAGGTCTATCAATAGCCGTCGGTCACGCTTAATAGTCACCTAGCTGAGGTCTATCAATAGCCGTCGGTCACGCTTAATAGTCACCTAGCTGAGGTCTATCAATAGCCGTCGGTCACACTTAATAGTCACCTAGCTGAGGTCTATCAATAGCCGTCGGTCACACTTAATAGTCACCTAGCTGAGGTCTATCAATAGCCGTCGGTCACGCTTAATAGTCACCTAGCTGAGGTCTATCAATAGCCGTCGGTCACGCTTAATAGTCACCTAGCTGAGGTCTATCAATAGCCGTCGGTCACGCTTAATAGTCACCTAGCTGAGGTCTATCAATAGCCGTCGGTCACGCTTAATAGTCACCTAGCTGAGGTCTATCAATAGCCGTCGGTCACGCTTAATAGTCACCTAGCTGAGGTCTATCAATAGCCGTCGGTCACGCTTAATAGTCACCTAGCTGAGGTCTATCAATAGCCGTCGGTCACGCTTAATAGTCACCTAGCTGAGGTCTATCAATAGCCGTCGGTCACACTTAGAAGTCACCTAGCTGAGGTCTATCAATAGCCGCCTGAAGATGTCTTGTACTCAACAAAGAACAAGCAAGTGCAATATCAGTACACAACCACAGTGTACTGGTAGGATCATGCGGCTCTCCCAATAAGTGAAACACATACAAGTAACCACAACATTATAAAACAGGAATATACCAAACATATACAATATTAGTCATCTTTTTAGGATCAATGTAGCATTCCACGTTCTCAATAATACACATTGGTTATCATTTTAGAGAAACAAACATTCTTTCAACCTCAATCACCATTAGATATGAACGTAATCAACACAAGTAGATACACAACACAATTCAATGGTCCTCTCATGGAACCCAAGTTGTTAGTGTACCAGTTCGTGGTACCCGATCCAATGTTTATGCCGAAACGTGGCAACTGATCCCATATTTATGCCGGAGCGTGGAAACCAATCCCATATTTATGTCGTAACGTGGCAACCGATCCAAGTTAGTGTGTCGAAACGTAACACCTGATCCATTCAATAAGGGGAACTTTCACATATAGCCACTCAAAAATAGCCTAATTACTCTCCATAGCTATAGTTTGATAATTACAATTTGTAGCTACATGTTATATGGAGGAGAGAGGCGAGCGAGACTGGGAGAGAGAGAGGGGGCAAAGAGTGGGAGAAAGGTGAATTGTATATGTATATAGGTTAGATATTTGTATATATGGCAAGTGAGATTGGGAGAGGGAGGAGAGAGGCGAGCGAGATTGGGAGATGGAGGGGAGAGGTGTGAATTGTATATGTATATAGATTAGATAATTGTATATTATACATATGTATTTGTATATTCTAGCGAATTATACATAAACAAACGTGACAAATTATACAAACTCGAAGTCAGTCCGCGTAATTAATGTATAATGTTAGTCGTGAGTGGTAATTATAGCAAACTATA
>NW_006239366.1:32527-32908 GCF_000226075.1 Solanum tuberosum
ATATATATATATATATATATATATATGCAAATCATATAGAACATTTATCAGCACATGAATTTTGGATTACTGCATGTATTGTAAACACAAAGAACACTTGTTACATGTCTGTATTGGGCAGGAACTAGGAGCTGCCCATTTCATTAATCAAGAAAGAGCTCAAGAGACTAGCTCTCACATTCACACTTTGATATTAAGCAAAGAGATGAGGAATTTTAAAAAAGAAACGAGTTGGAGGCTGCTAGGAAGAACAAAAACAAAGGGGAACAAGGCAAACAAGATTCCAGAAACCTGCAAATGCAATACACAAATAGAGAGGATGGAAACACCAGTTCACAATACCAGCAGCACAAAAAAAAGGAAATAACAACAAGCCAACTA
>NW_006239366.1:32920-36006 GCF_000226075.1 Solanum tuberosum
CAAAAACAAGGAAATAACAACAAGCCAGCTGATGAAGAATGGCAGACTCAGAAGAGGAAAGCTTACAGGCCAGTTCAACATAGCATGGACAGACCAAAATCTCCTAAGGAAACATTGCAGCAGCAACAGACTCATCACACAAGTATGACTACTAATTCTGCACTCCCTACATCTAATAATTTCATTGATCTTTCTATACAGGATCAACCAAACAATCAAGAAGGAGCTGAAAATCAGAATTCAAAAGATAAGGATACAATGGAGACACAAATTAATAATAAGTCAACCACTGACAGCATGTTGGGCACGAGAACACCCACATTGATCATAGTCTAGACCATAGATCCCCTACTAGCCCCCTCAGTATCACATTCAGAATAAACAGCAAGTTCCAGACAGGTTTCAGGTTAATGCTACAAGTTAGGGTCATAAATCATTTAATCTTAAGTTATTTTCTGCTTTTGCAAAAAATTCAAGAGAACCTATATCTTAAAGTTATAATAAGATCCATCTTAAATAAAATCGTAGAGTAAAAATGGTGGTTTAGCAGCATCGGAACCTGCAGGAGCCACTGAGTATTTGGAGGTAACACAATATTCCTATTTCTTTGATTATTTTGAGGTTGTTAAAAACCTTCAACCATTTTCACTTTCTTGTTCTGTTTTGATGCACCGACAACTGCTCAATCCTACTGAATTTTTCGCTGACATTGTCATCGAGCATGAGTAAGCTGAAGCAGGTTTGATACCTGGGAGGAAAATAGCTGATAATATTATTCTGGCCCATGAGCTAATGCAAGCTTATAGTAGGAAACATATCTCTCCTAGGTGTATGATTAAGGTTGACTTACAGAAAGCTTATGATACTGTTGAGTGGATATACCTAAGACAAGTATTAGAAGCAATGAGTTTCCCCAAGAGGTTTATTGGGTGGGTAATGGAGTGCTTTTAGACTGTTAATTTTTCATGAATGGAGAGCATACTGAACCATTTGATGCAGCAAGAGGGCTTAGGCAAGGGGATCCTATGTCTCTTTATTTGTTTGCCATTGTCATGGAATATCTTAACAGATGTTTGAATGAGTTGCAAGGGGATAAGGGATTCAAGTTCCATCCTAGATGTGCTAAATTGAATATTACTCATCTAAGCTTTGCGGATGATCTTCTAATGTTTGCTAGGGGTGATATGAAGTCAGTGGCTGCATTACAAGAGTGTTTCATGCAATTCTCTAATGCTTCTGGTTTGAAAGCTAATCTAGGAAAGAGTTGTGCCTACTTTGGAGGTATGCAAGCACAAGTAAAAGAAGATATCCTTCATCACTTAGGATACTCTTCAGGAGAGCTAGCCTTTAAGTATTTGGGTGTCCCACTATCAACTAAGAAGCTGTCAGTAATGGACTGGCAGCCGCTAATTGAGAAGATCGTCAGTAGAATATCATCTTGGACATCAAAGAAACTATCATATGCAGGGAGAGTACAGCTGGTTCAAACAGTTTTGTTTGGTGTACAATCATATTGGGCACAATTGTTTCTAATACCTAGCAAAGTAGTGAAACTTATTGAGGCTCATTGTAGGAGCTATGTGTGGACAGGTACAAATCATTTAAACAAAAAAGCTCTGGTTGCTTGGGAGAAAATATGTACTCCAAAATCTGCAGGTGGACTGAATATTACAAATTTGCATTTATGGAACAAAGCTGCAATTGCTAAGACTTTCTGGGACCTTACTCACAAGCAGGACAAGATGTGGATTAGATGGATTCATAGTTTCTATATAAAATCAAAAGGTAAACCAAGCAAGAAAAGAGAGAAGCAATTAAAAGAAGACAACAAAAAGAGGCTGAGATACAACATTCCAAAGTACAGGAAAGACAGATTCCTAGAAACAAGAACCAGCAGCAACATGATGACAACTCAAACCACATCAGAACAGAGTTTAACTAGCACAAGTGACAACAAACTCACTCACAAAAATACAACAAAGTCTCTAACCTTCGAAGAAATCTAAAAGGGACAGCTTTAGCTACGAGAATTAGTTTAAGCAATGAAAACTAAAACCATCTCTCACAACAACCATCACAGTTCAAAGCAGTAAAACAACAGGGGATAAAAGTAAACAACTACAACCCAAAATCAGTAGAGTCCTCCTTCAACAGAATACAACACTCATGCAACTAAAAATATAAAAAAAATGGTATAGAAGCTTAAAGGAGACAATGAGTAACAAAAACAAAGTAAACTTTCAAAGATTCAAGATAGTAAAATAAGTTCAGAATTTATTAACCAAGAACACCAGCTCAACTAGAAGAAAAACAATATGCAGACTATTAACAGAAAATGTGAAATACAAAATACCTTTTGAAGAACCGAATCATGAGCTGACCTTGAAGAATGTGGAAGATTTGTGCCTCTTACAGCTTGTGCGCTACTTGCATCAATAACTGTCGCATTGAGTGAATAAATGTCGCATTTCTTCTCTCAATTCTTCCTTTTAGAGAAGTGATTTCATTGGCATGCTTTTGTTTTTAGATTGTTAATTTCCTCATCTTTCTTCAAAGAACTTGTTGTCACTGATCTACCATAGCACCTAAGTCGACCAGGTTGCTCCTTTCCAAACACTGCCCTAAATGCATCATCAAACTGTTTCCCCAGAATTTTGGCGATTTTGAAGTTCAGCCTGTTGAATAAAATTGGCATCCATAGTGAATTGTAAGTACTATTTCATTTCCAGTCCTATGATAGCGATCAAGAAACTAAAAAAATCTGACAACTTTTCCTAGCAAACAATTCAGCGACATCGACAAAGAGAAGAAGAAGATGATGACATACGTGATAAAATTCAATGGAGTCAAACTCCCCACAATATATAAATTTTAAGTCTAAATCAAATTCACTACTAATCCTCTTTAAAAAACTTACTATTGCAACTTGGGTATCAGCCTGAATTTCCTTTCCTGTCTTGGTACGAGTTGCAATAAACATTTCAGGCTTTGATGGTTCTTCGTTGTTGTCTTTGGCTGCACGCTACAGATTATATAAAAAAAAGAAATAAAAAAAACATCAATATGTTCTAATAAAGTACAAAAAA
>NW_006239366.1:36424-38957 GCF_000226075.1 Solanum tuberosum
CTTACATGGTTTAAGACATACCTCTTGTACTACACTCAATGTCAATTTCCTCTTCGACATCACATTCATCTTTACCGAGTTCTTCTTGATCCACAAGATCATCCAATCCTTTGTTGTGTTCATTAATAATAAGATCATGAATATCATGTTCATTGTGTATCCGTTGGTTATCCAGAAACTGATCAATATTGGTGGCTCGTCGGACCGACTCCCTCTTCACATGTTTGAATTTAAGTAGATCCTCAATATCATATTGTACCTCTCTATTACCTAGTGTTGTTCCAGTCAAATGTACTGAAGTGGTAACACCTTCCTTGAAAGACGTTGGGAACCTAGAGTTATTCATAGGAAGTTTAATTCCTTTCTCTTGAATGGACTCTCCAGATTGAAATAACCTCTGTTTAGTTTGTCCTTTCCCTGCAATCATATGTGAGGTTCTAAGCTCTTCCCTTGAAGACGATTGAATTACTGATTTGTGCCCAAGCAATTTACTCTTTCCTTGTTGTGGAATGAAATCCTCAGAATTCTTTCTTTTATGTGGTATTGGTGCCTGTTCTTTCTTAGTTCTATCATTGCGTTCATTTGCAAGTTGTTCTCTCTTAATCTTGAATTTGTTGGCCAATTCAGCACTTGATCGGTATTGCATATCAACATCCAGATTCTTGAATGGACTTTGAGCTTTGTTTGGATTTGGACCCTTTTTCTTTAGTATTGCTGATTGATTCATTTTTCTCGCTTTGTTTTAATCTCTTTGATTTCTTTTCCTGTGGTAAGTAAACCTACAAAATATAAAGGTTCTTTAAGTGAAAGAAGTAGCAGCAATATAATTTTGATATAAGGTTGACAGATGGATAACTTATTAATTTGAAACATTGTCCTTCCTATGCCTTGTCCATCTGCAGAACCCACAAACCAACTCTTTCCAGAATTTCCAACTCTATAGAAGTTATAGAAAAGCTCAACTCTTTCCAGAATTTCCAGCACTGTATTATAGCAGATTGCAGCAGCTGAGTTTCCAGAATTTCCAGCACTGTATAATACTGTAGCAGCTGAGTTTCCAGAACTTCCAGCACTATATATACTGTAAACTGAGTCTATAAGCTGTACATACACAATATCCCCGGAGCCACAACTAAACTAATCTTATAACCTGTACAACCATTCAAAATACTTTACCTAGAGCCACAATTTTATATATATATACTTTACCTTCTAACTAGCTATACCAAACATAAATTACTTAACCAAATCATATCAACTAAAGCATTGTGAAACAACCAAATAGGCTCATTTCTGTGCACAGTGTTCCACCATCTCATCACCATGTATTTAAGAGGAATATAATCCTTTTGGATACCCAGGGAAACAACAAAGAACCCCAGACCTTTCTGGCAAAACTTCCAGAGTTGAAAATATGTTCAATAGTGTCAAGTTCAGGGGAATTACAGCAAAAACATTCTGCAGGGTCAACTCCAAAACTGGATAGCTTCTCATTACTTAAATTACTTAAAGGTAAATAGTTGTACCTTTCTCGGAGCGACGAACTCAGGATTGCGACAAAACCAGAAACGACTTCAAACTGCAGAGCTCACTGTTCTGCCTCTAATGCCTACTGCCTGATAATAAAAGGAAACAAATAAGTATATAAATAACAAACAGCAAAATAAAACAATATTCAGCTAGAAGTACAGGTTCCTCATTTAATCTCTTTGGTTTCTTTCCCTGTGGTAAATAAACCTACAAAATAAAAGGTTCTTTAAGTGAAAGAAGTAGCAGCAATATAATTTTGATATAAGGTTGATAGATGGATAGCTTATTAATTTGAAACATTGTCCTTCCTAGGTCTTGTGCATCTGCAGAACTCACAAACCAACTCTTTCTAGAATTTCCAACTCTATAGAAGTTATAGAAAAGCTCAACTCTATTCAGAATTTCCAGCACTATATTATAGCAGATTGCAGCAGCTGAGTTTCCAAAATTTCCAGCACTGTATAATATTGCAGCAGTTGAGTTTCCAGAACTTCCAGCACTATATATACTGTAAACGACTTCAAACTGCAGAGCTCACTGTTCTGCCTCTAATACCTACTGCCTGATAATAAAAGAAAACAAATAAGTATATAAATAACAAACAGCAAAATAAAACAATAATCAGATAAGAAGCCAACATAAATTACTTAACCAAACAACAATTGGGCGCATGAAAATAACCAACAGAATACTTAAACATTGTAGCAATCTAATCTTCAATTCCACATATTACATATCTTAATGTGATTGTACCAAAAAAACAATTAATTTACAAAAACAGTAAGTGAGCACTATATGGTCATCACAAAAATAATGAAACTCATGGTGCGTCATCTTCAAACTCATCTTCATACTCATTTTCAGACTCGTCTTCAAACTCATCTACATATTCATCTTCAAACTCCTCTTCATACTCGACTTCAAGTTGTTGAGTAATAAATTCCTCCGAAGGCACATCAATAATTTTTTCTGGTACATCAGTCCTTGTTAAGAGTATTTCACC
>NW_006239366.1:39057-40841 GCF_000226075.1 Solanum tuberosum
ACAGAAATGTATGTCATTATTTCAAGGATGAAATATAATCATTTTACTGTTAAGAGATCAAAAATACCTTGTTTTTGGTGTCTGCATAATATTAATCTCCTCTTAGCAAAACCTGAAATAGTTGAGAAGATCTCTTGGTTTAGAGAAAAAAATTGATTAAAATGTGCATATTAAAACTACAGAAAAAATAATATGGTTACATAATGGGTTTGCAAATTGCAATCCACATCCATATTAGAAATCAAATTAAGTAAAGCACACAATCCCTTCAAAGTTCACATTTGGAGCTTCTTTGCTGCCTTTTCTTTGAAAAGTTCACCGACACATTGCTCTGAAAAATCACTTGATGAACTGGTGGACTATGAAGCACAATAATGAAGCAAAAAAGATCATGATTCAGTCCCTACCTATCTTTATTAGTTGGAATTTATGGAAAAATAGATGCGCAGCTAAATATGGAGGTTAACAGTCTAGTACAGTGAGGGTGAAGTTCTTAAAAAAAATTATTTAACTCATATTTATACAATTCTTTTCCCCTCTTTTACTTCATCTCTACTCAAGTTGTTTATACTGTATAACAATAATATAAAGAAAATGACACTAAAATACACGTAGATTGTTTATACTGTATAACAACAATATAAAGAAAATGACACTAAAATACACGTAGAAAATGACTTCAGAAACCACCATCATAACAACAAATACGCACCCTGACAATCACGATGTCTCAGGTTGGAACTATTACAAGTTGGAACTTACTCAAGGGTGATGGGAACAAATGCAGACATCTTGATGGACGATACCATCAAAAAACATTATTACTAATACTTACTGATTCATAATACCTTTATACAGGCAACAGGACAAATTTGAGTGTCTATTTATATGTTATCCGAGATATACATTACATGGATTCATATGTTGCTTCCTCTTTATAATTGACATTGCTACCTCCAGTTTCTCTGGTACCTTAAATGTTTTTTGTTTCAATCTTATCTACTTTGCAGCAATAATAGCTTTATACATGCAGTAGGACATCTTATTTCTTTTTAAAGGAAAAATACAAACTGCAGCATGCTATTATTGCATAAATTTGTGGAAAACATGTCTTTTATTGTGTATTCTAGCAAATTACAGATTAGTGAAGCATATGTATTAATCAAGAGCACATAGGATATGCTTGGAACATAAAAACAGGAATATACCTAAGCATATAAATTGAGTTGATAAGGATAAACAAAATGAGGAAGTTTCTTTCTTTATAAGAAGACACAGTGAGACAATTTAGGACTAAAATAATCACTTTTCTACATAACATGCCTTCAGTTTTAATTGGATAGTTGTACAAAAGTTCATCAACTAAACTGATGTTTCATCTACTCAGGTTCAAAATCTTTCACAAGCCAATATCAGAAAGGGAAACTTATAAGACATATAATGATGACTAACGAACTAAAACAGTTTCTGTTCCTAGATATATAAAATGTCTAAAGTTATCATTTGATACTTGTACCAAGTCTTTCAACTAAACTAATGTTTGATCCATCCATCCGTTATCAGGATTACAAGCTCACACCAAGTTGCAGGTAAGTGAACTCCAATTCTCAAAGTGGAAGGGAAGATGACACACATTGATCAAACTACTCCAAATTTACAAAAAGATAGAAACATGATGAATCAGGTGTCTACTCACAAGGCTAATAAGGACATAGTCCCTGAACCAGCTCCCTACACTATTATCCAATCATTTGCTGCTCGACTAAGACAAAATCAGGCTAAAA
>NW_006239366.1:50031-57586 GCF_000226075.1 Solanum tuberosum
ATAGTGTGAAAATAAGCTGAGGTTTAGTAACAGAAAGAAGTAAACATCTGAGATTTTGTGCAGTGAATTATAGGATTGCGTTGAATGAATCATTTGTTGGGGTAACGAAAGATGTAGAGAAAGGAACACAATAATCATAATTCTGGCAAATACATTCATACAACTTCCCATTAAACGATGATATTGAAACATCTAAAAAGAGCATACAAGCTAGAACATGAGTACAATAAGACTATGAGACATATTGAGAGCATAACAGAGAAGTTCAAGTATTCCATAGTTGATACTACAATTCTACAATGTGCTTTTGGAATTAGCTTAGAGAAGTTTATAATTGAAAGTTAAAACAAAGCTATTAAACGATAGTTACTAAACTCAACTCAAAATGCTTTCGAGTAGTAATTCCCTCTATCTCGGCTGCTGAATATGCCTAGGGTTCACGATTTTCGACGCTTTCTTCCTATACTTTGGAATTTCAGCTGTAACTCTTAATTTGTTCCATTTCCAACAACCCCAAAGTAATCAATTCCTTCTTATTCTCCTCTTCTAAACACAAAACAAAAATTCAGTCAATTGACAAGAAGACTGTTTTTAGTACTAGATTATTAGTAGAGTAACTACTTACTCTTGACGAAATCTGTATTAGGGAGAAGGGAATCGTAGGTATCGCCAGCTTCAGCTTTTTAGTTTTCAGAGAAAGACGACTTAGCTTCAGCTCAGTTCTTCAGAGAACTTCAGCTGGTACGTTCAACATTCAAGAGAATAAAAAAATTACTGTCAAAGATAATTAGCCTATTTATACGTAATACAACTATGAGCTAGAGTCCTAAAAATCAACAAAATTCGTACCAACAACACAAGAATATCAAAACCCTAAGTTAAAGTTTAAAATTTCAAAGATGCACAAGAATATCATAACCCTAAAAGCTAGAATTTTAGACTTTTAAAGATAGAATTTCTTACCTGATAAACTCTATTCCAACAACCCTAAATCTTTAAGACGTGAGACAAGTTCATCTGTGAAGCATTTTGTTCAATTTTCAACAAGAAATCTGATGGAACAACTCTTCAACAAGGAATCTGTAAAGCGTATTGTTCTTTAGTTATTTAGCTGAAAATCTGCTCTTCAGCTGAAGTTTGACGGAAATTTGTGAGGGAAATCGTACGTGTTCTTCAGTTCTTCTTGAGAGAAAAGCCAATTTCTTCAGTTCCTCAGCTGAAAATCGTGTTCTTCACTTTAGTTGGAGGGAAATGGAAACGTCGATCAGTTGAAGTTTTAGGGAAATAGTACTTTATTTTTTCTTTAGCTGAAAATAAACTTTAATGTTTTATTTTTTTTGCCCAATAAAAATTGGAGGGAGAACAAGTTTTTAATGTTAAAATGTTGGAGGGAATATAATATTTTAGTGAAAACACTAAGGCCACATTTGTAATGTGTTGTTTTTATAATTATAAAAATAGGACACTTTAAAAGTGTGGCCATTTATATAAATAGTTGTTGCCAATTATAACAACACTTATAAAGTGTAGCTTCTACCATTAAAGAGTACACTTTAAAAGTGTTGCTAATGTTATTGAAGCTAAAAGTTTAAAACTTGGGCTACGCTTTAAAAGCGTCCCCAAAAGTATTTTAGGCAACACTTTACAAGCGTTGTCCAGATTTAGTATGGTCGTAGGCCTAAAATGGTGTAGTGGGGTGATCAATAATGCAACATTCACATACATACATGCATTATAATGAGCAATTACAAACATATATCACACCAACATGAAATCACAACCATCACCTACCTCGAATCCAAGTTTGAATCACCTAAGGCACTTGAATCTTTCCTTTCCAGATTCTTTCCGCTTATTCTAGGTCTACAAACAATTAATATATGCAAGGATCAACAATCAAAGGTCTAATTATCCGGATTATAGCAAACACAATAACCCTAGACCAAACCCAAGATCCTAATACCCAGATTAGGGCTTTTTCCACCATAATTTCCAGATCAAAACCCTTCCCCATCGATAATCACCCACGAATTTACATTCTACAGATCGAAAAATGGTTTCGGGGAGTTAAAACCTTACCTTTAGCCTTAAGAATGGCGAAAAACCATCAAGAAAGCACTTGGGTCGTCTCCTTGCTCTCAAAGTCGAAACTTGCAGAATAAAATAATTTTGGGGTTAATTTCCTTCTTAAATTGCGATTGTCCCGCTATGGAAGCCCCCGACCCGCCACAGCAGCCCCACCCTGGCGGGAATAATCCCGTCATAACGGCTTGCACGGAAATAAAATGTCAAATTAAGAGCTCCAAACCCCCAATTTCACAACACACCTTCATCCCACGACACTCAGAAAACACCCGTTCACGCTATGATCAAATTCTGGGAGTTCTACTCCTCCGAATTCAATTTCGTAAAGTCATACGGGATTCTAAACATCTTAGATATCCGCTCACGCAATCAATTTCATTATTACACTTCTCATTCATTACCAGATTTCCCTAGACTCGCCTGACTCCAATTTCATCCAAATCTAGACTAGGCTAGAAAACTTCAAGTTACTACTCAAAAGTTTTTCTGGTCCAATTCTTTCCCCATTGGCTTTTCCCTAATGACGGAATCAGGTCGTTACAATAGATATCAATTTACCCATCACTTGTTCTCGAGTGATCAACTAGGAAAGACTGGCTGAAGTGAGAGTAGAGTAGTATCTGAATCGTTGAATCACTGGGGATACTTGTCACGCATACTTTTTATGTCGACTCTGGGCTGCTAGAAACTTAGCTTGGATACTTCTCACCTTGTCCTGAGCATCCTTCACCAAATCAACTCCCAAAAATTTTACATCTTCAGCCCCAAATCACCCTATGGGTGATCTACACATCATCCCATACAATGCCTCAATGAAGTCATCACAATACTCGAGTGATAATTATTGTTGTATGTAAACTTAACTACAACAAAAGCTATTCTCTATAACCACCAAAGTTGATCATACTCACGCGTGCCACATGTTATCAAGGACCTTGACACAATCATCAGGACTAATCCTTTCTCATATAAGCATGATAAAATTCTAAATCAATACTCGCTACAATTAGAGGTGGACCTGAACCAACCAACACACACTCATAATACTCAACCAATCATAGTTCTTATCAAGATCTCTTCCTCACAACATAAATTTCCATGAGCTTAAGTTACAAAATTTGATCTTTATACATTAGATACTCATTAAGTGATATGTCCAAGCATACAACCCTCTAACCATACTATCGAATGCTAGATTTAACAATTATGATTGTAGATTACCCTTAAGAACAGTAGAATTGGACCCAATGATCCCCACATTCATCCACACACAATTAATACATGATCTCGACGACTAGACGAATATTAAGATTGTCGGACAACCATAATCACACAGGGTAGATCTTGTATGAATTCTCATAAGCAACTGGTACATGTCGAACCACTAAAATACTTTAACAACTCCAAGACAACACCAATTATGTCATTCGAAATAACCAAATCTTCCCAATCCTCCCACTCAACCAAGAGAACATCGCAGGATTTGGTACCCCTGATCGACCACTAGGGATCTACTCACAAAAGTGAAAACACACTAGAGCATAGCTAGTGAATCATACTCATTACTAAACTCAAAAACAAGAACAAAACACTTATCATCACACTAGAGCTAATGTCTGTACACTCCTTTCTCAAGTCTTTTTCAATAGTTGCCAACTAATCTTATTATATGGTAGCATTCCATCACAAACTCTTATTACCCTTATGCTCAGTCAGCCCTGACTATCACCACAAAGTAAAACTTTCCATCAGCATGACACCTCAAACTCAGGTATACCCATCAAGTTCAAAGGACTAACCCAATTTTTATGTGCACTTTCTTACTAAAATACTTTAATTGACTTCACCCAAGCATACTCAATGAGACTTTTTTAATCCATAAGCTTGTTGATCTTAGGCATATTTATATGCCTAGAAAGATAATTATGTCCGCATTTAAACTTAGTTTGAATTCAATATGTGTTCGTTTATAGTTTTATTGAGTCTTTTGGTTTTCTATGAGCTAACCAGCATGATTAGTTGTGTAGGTAAGCTTAATTGGAGAAACGAGCTCGAAAATGGACAATGGAGGAACACAAAAAATTCGAGGCAAAAGAGGGCAAGGAAGAAGCTGGAGGAATGTCACTTAAGGCATATCCGTATCCTCTCCGCGTCGCGGAGAGGAATGATAAATTAATTTGCGAAATCAAGATTTAGGCAGAATGGTTCGTGTAGCTCCCGCGTCGCGGAGAAGAGAAAATTATCTCAGAACAAAATAAAGATTGCCTTAGCGTCGCGCCCCTTGTGCCCGGCTTTGGATGTTTCGAATTTTAGTATAAATTGGTCATTATTTTATTTTATTAATTATTCTTTTTCTTGGTTTTGAAGAACGACGACTTGGGAGAACGTTCTCACCATTTTTAGGGTTCTTTCCTAAACTCTTTTCCTTTCGATCTTTGTATGTTATTTGAACATTGTTTGATCGATTCTTGGATTATGAGTTAGCTTAAATACCCTAGTTCTAGGGCTATGGCTACAGGATGATTGTAATCTATTGATTTTGTTATTAGGTTAATGTCAATTATCATATGAATCTTTCTTATGTTCTTGCTTTCCGTATTTCGTGGCTGATCACCATTGAAATAAATACATTGTTCAAATTGAACTCGAGAGAGAAATAAGAGGATAGAACGTGGGACATAAGGAGCATGATTAATTCTAAATAACTAGGGTTAATTTGTATCTAGGATAATGATATACCTAGAAACGTTGCTTGGGTCACCATACAGGAAGAAATCGTAATGCTCGGTACTTAATCCATCCTATCCCCGCTCAACGATGTAGTTAGAGTGTTATTTATCGTAGGCGATTAGAGGTCGGGAGACCATGATCATACATTTAAACCTGTGATTCATTGATTCGATAGTTGATAATTACCCATATAAATGATATTAATTGCATGATTCCTGATAAAAGCTGCAGCCTTGGACTTTACCCAATCACTGTTTTTAAACCCTTGAAATTGACTCGCTTTTGTTAAATTTTGTTATAATCTTAGAAGTAGAAACTAAATCACTTTTAAAATCTTGAATGCACTTGTGTTTAGCTGAAAGTTAGAGAAGTTAAGTAATTCTAAGCGTAAGTCCCAGTGGGTACGATACCCGGCTCTTAAAAAGAGCCACTTTAATACTTGAGCTTCTAACTCCCTTTACTATGATGGGAGGTGGCAGCTTTTCAATAACTTCCACTTTAGCATTGTCAACTTCCACCCCACTTTTGGAGATTTTGTGCCCCAACACAATGCCTTATCGAACTAGGAAGTGACACTTCTCCCAGTTTAGCACCAAATTTGTTTCTTCACACCTGGCAAGAACTCTGTCAAGATTAGTCAAGAAAAGTTCAAAAGACTCACCAAACACCGAGAAGTCGTCCATGAACACTTTAACAAAATCCTCCACCATATCATGGAAGATTGCCATCATACATCTGTGAAATGTGGTTGGGGCATTACACAAGCTGAATGGCATGCGCTTGAACACATACATACCATACGGGCAACTGAATGTAGTCTTCTCCCGATCTTCTGGTGCAATGATGATCTGATTATACCTGAATAACCATCAAAGAAACAGTAGTATTCCTGACCTGCCAGCCTATCCAACATTTGATCAATGAAAGGTACCAGATAATGGTCATTTTTTGTGGCGTCATTCAACTTTCTGTAGTCCATGCAAATTCGCCACCCAGTCACTGTTCTTGTGGGGATCAACTCATTCATCTCATTTGTTACCACCGTCATTCCTCCCTTCTTAGGCACACACTGTACTGGACTTACCCATTTGTTGTCTGATATTAGGTACACCGCAGGACACAGACCCACTAGTGCTGACAGGGCTAAACATACGCCATCCATACCAGGCCATATGACACATGCTATGCAGGACACAATCCATGGCTCAATGTGATAACACCATGGATAGCATGGATCGCGGAAAAGCATTAGAGGAGCTTGATGGACACAAAATCAAGAAGTACAATGTGTGGAAGGTCCATCTAAGTGAAGAGAAAGAAGAAAGAGGCCATTTGTGCATTGGTCATCTCATAATTTCAAGAATTCACAAAAGAAGACAACTAAACAAGGCCCTTACCTCATTAAGGGTAAAATTGTCAAAGAAGTGTCTTTTTTATTTTATTAGTATAGATAGTAGTCTCTTTTATTTGGGAAGACTTAGACTATATGGATTTTGAATGTGAAATGAACAAACTCTTTCAAGAGTGTAGTTTAAGGGTAGAATCCCTTTAGGATAGCCTAGCTTAGTGTAGCTTAATCTAGATTAGTGATGGGTGGATTCTCATTGTTGATTTAGGACTTCTTTAACCTTGATTTCACTTGAGATTGCTCATTTGTGGTTTTCAATTTGAGTTGCTTCTTTTCAAATTCAAGTTTCTCTTCTTCCTTGGTTGATTGTTTATTCAATTGCCTTTCTTTCTTCTCTTCTCATCTCTTATTTCTCATATATCTTACTTTTGTGTTGTTTCATTCCGCATTTTATTTCAATTGGTTCATTCCCAATTGGACCCTTATCATTTGGTATCAAGAGCCTAGGTTTAGATTTGTTCTTACAAATCTAGTCTTGGTTTTTTTTTTTTTTTTAAAAAAAATCTGATTTTATTTTAGTTTTGATTTGTTGTTTTTGACACTAGATCCTTGTTCCCTAGTGTTTTTTGAGTCTATGTTTTCAAATTTTGTTTAATTTAGAGTTGTAGAAGTGAAGTTACCATTGAAGGGTTTCAAGCTTTTCAAACTTTTCAAATTTTGAAAGTGGGTCTTTTGATTGAGGTGAAATTGGTGGTTAATAATTAGTGGGCTTTGTTCTCTTAGTTGAAGGGAAGAAAATCCTAAATTTTGAACCAATTTCGAATTGATTTGAGTGTATTGGGGTTTAGTGTGTGTTCTTGATGTCTTCAAGTTGTTCTTGAAGAAGAAGAAAGAAGAAAGTACATTTGATCCAACTTTTCAAGTCAAAGTTGGTCAAAGGTGTTTTTTGGGATCCATTAGTGGAATTTTGAAAAAAAAAGAAAAAAAAGGAAATTCGAATTTAAAAAAAAAATAAAAAAAAAATAAAAATCTACGTGGACTGCCACGTCAGCAATCAGCTGCCAACACGGCAGCCACTTCAGCGCCAACAGAGCGCCAGCTCAGTGCCACAACAGCAGCTCACTGCCAAGCCATCCCAGACGCGCCAAGTGGCGCGTGTGGCTCAGATTCAGAGAGGAAAATGTGCAGGTTTTTGCTTAAGACCCCAAAAATATTCTAAGTATGGAAGTTTTTTGGACCTAGAAATTTTTCTAAGTGTCCAAACTTCGTGATTCTTTTTTCTACCATTTTTCCCTTCAATCCCTCAACTCTTAGATGTTAATTAATTGTTAACTATTTTTAATCATCAAATCATCCAATCAAAGTCTTACAAGTGATGGACTTCTTTGAGGC
>NW_006239366.1:58006-60867 GCF_000226075.1 Solanum tuberosum
AGGAAGGTGAGTGTGAGATCAAATAAGAGAGGTGTGAGGAATTTTGCCACTAACCTTGTTTGCTAAGTTTTGTAGGTACCCAAGGCGATTACAAGGAAGAATGTCATCCGTAACTTCCAAATATTGTGGAGATGATATTGGTGAATACGCTTGTAGCAATATGAGCTATGAGCACGGTGAAAATGAGTTTTGTGAGGGCTATGATGGTCCTTACGAGCATGGTAATGGGGCTCTTGTTTATGATGGTGATTCTTATGAGGGATATGATGGTCCATGGGGTAATGAACAACATGGTGGTGAGAACTACTACTCCGGAGATGATTTTGAGATGAATGGAACTTATGACTCTTGTGATGATGTTGAAGGGATGGAAGAACCTTATGGTGTATATCATTGTGAAGATGAAGGTTCTCATGCTACGCGCAATGGTTATGATGGTGATGTGAGGTACAATTCTTTCTCTCACAGGTCTTATGAATCCTTTGAGCAGAATATAGATAGAAATGGAGGTTGTAAGGTTGAATTTACTACCTCGTCTTGTGCTATTTCCTATCCTAAGAAAGAAGGCATAGATGTTTGTGTGGGACCATTTCAAAGCCATCGTGTGGACCATAGAAGAAGTACATTCCCTACTTCTCAAAATATGCTAACTTATTCTTCTCATCCTAGTTTCAATGTTTCTTGTTCTCCGTATGGTGATGAGGTTGAAGGTAGAGGGGGAGGAACACTAAGCCATGAAGTAGTAGAGTTAAGAGAATCTTTTACAACGTTGAGGGAAGATTTTGATGATTTCTTGCGGATGTTTGAAAAGGTTACGTCTATGGTACAAAAGAGGCAAGTTATTCATCATGAAGATACGCATAAGGAGTTACCCTTGGAAGAAAAACAAGATACTCCTTGTAAGGTTGGCACTAAGGAGTTGCACATGGAAGTCAAAACACCCACTCCTTGTGCACCAAAATGGAAGTTGAACTTGAAGGGATCTTCTAACCCTTCTAAAGGAATCCTTGGCACTTGCCCTAACTCCCATAAAATTGAGAGACAAAAGATTGAGAGGAGTAAGGGTGTGAAAAGTGACAACTCTAGAGTGGAAAAAGGAGAGGTTGGGTGGAGTGCTGTGAGAGGGTTGTCACATTTTTCTCCTAACTCATGTAACTTTACTTTCTCCCTAGTGACGCACCTCACAATATGAAGAATCATGCGGTTCTTGAAAGCTTCCAAAATGAGAAAATGTGCTCTAATGTTGATAGCCAAGGTGACGACACTTCTTCCTATGAGCTACAAGGTAACAATGCTAACGCCTACACTTCCTTGAACTTGGAACATCATTGTGTGGCTAGTAGCCCATTGAGTGTAAATAATAGCTTGTCTTTATGTGAGCATAGTGAGTCTTTACCTTGTGATGTTCTTGATAGCACTTTCTTGTGTGATGATAATATCCTTGTTGTGAGTGAGCAAGCACTAGTTGATCCTTTTGATGACCGAATTGACTCTTCTAGTAAGGTCAATTTGTGTCCACCTAGTGTTGGCATTAATGATTTGAATGAATCCTTAGACCATAGCAACATTTCTTGTTTTTCTCATGTGAATCTTGAGGTAGAATGTTTGTTAAAGGATAATTTATTGTTTGATGATGACATAACTCTTGAGAGTGTGCATAGAGAAATGCTTTATAATGTTGTAAGTGTAGCCACTCTCAAAATGTTGGAAGTGTAGCCACTCTCAGCGGCTATCAATTGTTTGAGAATCCACTATGGTGTGATGACACACTTTCCAAAGATGGAAATCTCTTTTGTGAAGATGATAGTACATTTATTGGAGAGGGTAGTGTTAAGATGAAAGGGGACGGTTATGTGTTAAATGTTACTTCATCCTTGTGTGTTCCAATTCTTCATATGAATTGTAATTCTTTAGTATATAAAGTGGGGGCCAAACTTGGGAACAACTTGATTGAAGTTCATTTATGTGACACCTTTCTCTACTACTTGTTTGCATATGATGATGTTAGCACTTTTGAGTGGAGTACTATGATATTTGAAGCTAAGGGTGCCAACCGGGTTAATAAAGGTGTGCTTGATCCATGTTCATGGATTTCCTTTCCATTTGACCCCGGTAATGAGTTGAATTGTGGAACTTGTTTAGTGATGCTTGGTCAAGATGACAAGCACAATTTGGAGGAATTTGTTGGCACCTTTCCCTATGATGGAAAGTTCTTCGTGAGGGTTTACAATTTACTTGAAGGGCCTATGTTGTGCATGGGGAAGGGTAGTTTTCTAACCCCCTTTCTTTACTATCTCTTTGCGTATGATCTTGTTGATTGTGCATCTCATGAGGATAAGAGTTATTTGTCAAGAGAAGGGGAAGTTTATCTTAAATTCGTCATGTTGTCTTTGTGTGTTCCATCTTGTGATGTAATGAGTGCTAGGATGCTTAAACCTAGTTTTAATCTTGCATATAAGAAAACCTTAGATGACCCTTATGTTCATGACACATTTCTCTGCTATCTCTTTGCATATGATGAGTCTCATATTTGTCTTAAATGGGCATTGCATTTCGGTCGAGGTATCATTGAGGTCTATACTTGTTTGTATGACCCCATTATGTGGACCTATTATCATTTTGACCCCGGTAAGCGTTTGAGCTTGTAGTAATGTTATATTTTGGGTGGTATTATCCTTTTGATGTGAGGAATAGCCAATTTCCTTGTTCTCCAACTGTGGGCTTAATAGTCCTGATAATAAAGGATACTTGGTTGCTCCTTGAGATTAAGTCTCCTTGGTGTAATGCTTTTTTTTGTGCTAACCATTATAGTAACCCTCATGCTATGAGGATATATTTGTTGTTTGTCCTTTTCATGGTTT
>NW_006239366.1:60979-103693 GCF_000226075.1 Solanum tuberosum
CAACCAAACAAGACCCTTACCTCATTAAGGGTAAAATTGTCAAATAAGTGTCTTTTATTTTGTTAGTATAAATAGTAGTCTCTTTTATTTTGGAAGACTTAGACTATATGGATTTTGAATGTGAAATGAACAAACTCTTTCAAGAGTGTAGTTTAAGGGTGGAATCCCTTTAGGATAGCCTAGCTTAGTGTAGCTTAATCTAGATTAGTGATGGGTGGATTCTCATTGTTGATTTAGGACTTCTTTAACCTTGATTTCACTTGAGATTGCTCATTTGTGGTTTCCAATTTGAGTTGCTTCTTTTCGAATTCAAGTTTCTCTTCTTCCTTGGTTGATTGTTTATTCAATTGCCTTTCTTTCTTCTCTTCTCATCTCTTATTTCTCATATATCTTACTTTTGTGTTGTTTCATTCCGCATTTTATTTCAATTGGTTTCATCCCCAATTGGACCCGTATCACAATGGACTAAGCACAGTGGAAAGAGATATCATCAATCTCTTCCATACGCTCACATGCTTCGGGAGACACGTGTTTGGCTGAAGGTGGTGATGAACTGTCTGATCTCGGGCCTACATTGCATTGTTATCACTAGTGACCGGGTGTGCCTGGTTTATGCATTGATGACTAGCACGGAGCTGAACATTGGAGCCATCATAAAATCTTCTATGCGGAAGGTCCGGGTTCACAAATGGCACATGTATGCGTTTGGTGGTTTGATTACAAAAATGTGTCGTGCTGCAAGTGTCCCTGAGGAGAATGTAGACTACATGGCACCACCGGTGGACATTACTCGGACCAAGGGGACTTACACTGAGTTTGGCCCGACTCTCACCACGGTTGAGCGCTATAGGAGAGATGAGTTTATCATGAGGATGATGTACGTCCTGGAGATGCTAAGACACCAGAATGGCTGCCATGTTTCTACTAATATGCAGTTGGGAGACGTCGAGAGGCGCTACCCTTTGAATGACAATGCCAGGGCACTACTTGGCATTGTTCATGAGTTTTGGGAGCCGATCGAGAATGATATTCTGACTGAAGAGGAGAACATGCGTACTGGCTCAGATGTGGATTCTGACTCTGAGGAGGAGATAGACCCCGCACAGGCGAATGATGAGGTCGATGGGGGCGATGCGATGGAAGACTGATTAGGGAGTGTTTACACCTTACCTTGTGAACTATATGATTTTTTTTGTAAAGCACTGGGACAGTGCTATTGTATAAGTGTGGGGTGAGGGTGACAAACATATCTGCTCTGTATATATATTTCTATTGTTGAACATTGTTTGACTCTGGGTTGTCTTTGGTTTGTTTTATTTTGGGTTCCTTGGAGGTTGTTTTCTGTTCTTTGGCCAAGGATAGTCCCTTTGAACCGTACAAAATACAAAAAAGATTTTTTTTTCTTTATAGAATTGAGTCTGTAGTCATAGTTGAGTCAAGCTTCCCAATGATAGATGGATGACGACCGTCTTAAGGGCAATTTCGTCATTGAGTCTTAGGTTTGGTTGTGTTGAAGCTGAAAGTCTGAAAGGAATATGTATGAAAAGCATGGTTGAAATTGATGTATGAATGCAGTTGAATTCTTGTATATGATTTGAATGTGCAACTTAAGCTTAATCTGAACGTTGTGCATGATATGATTGTGTGCTGTGACTGATCCATTCTGAGTAGAACTTGTGCCATGAGCGGTGAGTTTTTGATGATATCCATGAATGCATCTGAGTCTAGAACTTGCACAGGTTGTTATTGAAGCGAAATACAAGTGTTATTGTGCTTAAAAGATGATAACATTCTTTCTTTGAATTGTCTTGAATTGTAGCCTGTTCAGAAAGAATATCCCTAGTATAGCCCAATTGAGCCTTTTTAGCCTTGATTTTGTCCTAACCCACATAATGAAGCCGAATCCCTTTTATTGATACCGTTAGCTTTGATCCCAAATCCTTAATGCACTGTATTAGGAGGAAAAGTGAAAATAGCGGGAAGAGTAAATAGGGTGGAATTGTGTAGTTGGTTGGGGAAGAGTGAAAAAACGAGGTAATTGTATACCCCATGAGAATGAATCTGAGATTGGCCCTGGTCCTTAGACATTGTGCACTTTGACTAAGGTTAAAAACCTAAGTTGAATGTGGCTAACTTAGTGCTTACCTTAATGATGGCCCTAGCCCTTACAAGGGCATTATGCGTCTTAACTCGAGAGAAATCTCTAAGGCAAGCGTGGCTATTATTGAGTGGCTTAAAAAAAGGGTAGAAGAAATAAAGGGGCAGGTAAGCAATAAAGGCAAGGTTGGTAACACTAGTGGAAACTTATGAAGAATGAGGGGGCTAACGAAAAGAAAAAGTTGTGAATGTAAGAGGAAAGTGAATATAGTGCATTAGGGAGGATAAGTCACTAATTTTATCTAAATGAATCCTCCCTTACCTGAAGCCTACATTAGAACCAGAACAAGTCATGTTTGATTTTGAACATAACACACTTTATTAGTTGAGATGTACATAATGGGCAAGCTTATGTTTCTCAATGCATACATGTTTGATGTTGTTGTTGAGTGAGAGCGTACCTTGTTTACAAGTCCTTAAATTATATCCACTTTGCTAAGTTGAGTGTGTGGACTATTCTTTGGAGTGAGGGGCACTTGTTGTATGAAGGATAGATGATATGTAATGGTGCAAATGTTGTTGAATGCGTTGGTTTCAAAAAGTTGTCAAGTCATTTAGAGGAGTCATACATATTATGAATGAAAACATGCCTAAGTTGACTAGTTACAGAAGTGAAGAAGAAAGTAGCGGATGCACAAATACCATAGTAGTGAGTCTAGGTCTAGGAGTAGTTCGAGGACGAACAAAGCTCTAAGTGTGGGAGAGTGATCTTAGGCATATTTATATGCCTAGAAAGCTAATTATGCCCACATTTAAGCTTAATTTGAATTCAATATGTGTTTGTTTATAGTTTTATTGAGTCTTTTGGTTGTCTATGAGCTAACCAGCATGATTAGTTGTGTAGGTAAGCTTAATTGGAGAAATGATCTCGAAAATGGACAATGGAGGAACACAAAAGATCCGAGGCACAAGAGGGGAAGGAAAAAGCTGGAGGAATGTCACATAAGGCATATCCATATCCTCTCTGCATCGCGAAGAAGAGAAAATTATCTCAGAACAAAATCAGAGATTGCCTCCGCATCGCGCCCCTTGTGCCCTGTTTTGGCCGTTTCGACTTTTAGTATAAATCGGTCATTATTTTATTTTATTAATTATTCTTTTTTTGGGTTTTGAAGAACGACGACTTGGGAGAACGTTCTCACCATTTTTAGGGTTCTTTCCTAAACTCTTTTCTTTTCGATCTTTATATGTTATTTGAACATTGTTTGATCGATTCTTGGATTATGAGTAGCTAAATACCCTAGTTCTAGGGTTGTGGCTATAGGATGATTGTAATCTATTGATTTTGTATTGGGTTAATGTCAATTATCATATGAATCTTTCTTATGTTCTTGCTTTCCGTATTTCGTGACTGATCACCATTGAAATAAATACATTTTCCAAATTGAACTCGGGAGAGGAATAAGAGGATAGAACGTTGGACATAAGGAGCATGATTAATTCTAAATAACTAGGTTTATTTTGTATCTAGGATAGAGATATACCTAGAAACCTTACTTGGGTCACCATACAGGAAGAAATTGTAATGCTCAGTACTTAATCCATTCTATCCCCGCTCAACGATATAGTTAGGGTGTTATTTATCGTAGGCGATTAGAGGTTGGGAGACCATGGTCATACATTTAACCCTGTGATTCATTGATTCGATAGTTGATAATTACCTATATAAATGATTTTGATTGCATGATTCCTGATAAAAGCTGCAGCCCTGGACTTTACCCAATCACTGTTTTTAAACCCTTGAAATTGACTCACTTTTGTTACATTTTGTTATAATCTTAGAAGTAGAAACTAAATCACTTTTGAAATCTTGAATACACTTGTGTTTAGCTAAAAGTTAGAGAAGTTAAGTAATTATAAGCGTAAGCCCCTGTGGGTACGATACCCGGCTCTTAAAAAGAGCCACTTTAATACTTGAACAACCACGTGCACTTGCATGTGCGATTTGGCCGCAACACTTGTCATCCTGGTATTAATCCACCCCTTTATGGCTTAAGATAAAATCAACAGGCCTCATACTACCATCCTTCTTCTTAACAAACAAGACATGAACACCCCACGGGGAAGCACTAGGTGGGATGAAACCTTAATCAAGAAGCTCCTGGATTTGAGTTTTAAGCTCTCTCAATTCTGACACCACATGAATAGACTCAATAGAGGGGGATTCGACCTCAGCATCCCGAATATGAGCCAATCACGCCAAACAATCCCGCCCCACCAGTTTCCTACCCGCACGAGAGATATGACCTTAGCTGACTTAGGCTTGTACCGCCCTTCCCACTCTAACATTTCCCTACTCGGGATCTCTGGAGTTACTGACTTAACATTACCATTAATCACAGCATAATAAAGGGACAACCAAGTCATGCCTAAGATTATACCAAGTTAGTCATACTCAACATAAACAAATCAACCCAAATTTGAAAATCCATAAACACAACGGACAACACGATTTACATGGGTGACTATGACTGACTTTTCAACTGGGGTACAAATATGGATGTGGGCATCAAGTATATCACAAATCATACCAAATTCAGAGGCAAATCGCACGGACACATAAGCATAAGTAGAACCCGAATCAAACAACCCATTATCCATCCAGTCATAAACAATAATAGTTCTTGTGATTACTACATTAGACCCTCAGCCTCGGTCTTGCCCGGAAAGGCATAAAAACTAAGCCCTGTCAACTTTACGGGCAACCTCCTTGCCTGGATGCACTACTCCTCTACCCACATTACCATTTTCACGGCCTCGCTGATTTCCTCTTCATATGCCCAGGTTCTCCACAATTGTAACACACTTAATAACTTAACCAAGTAAACCTCGATGTTATTGGAGCAGTCGTATCCTGACCTCTTCTTGATATACAAACAATCCATGAAATCGTAGTATAACTTCGAACCTCAAATAACATAACTTAATTTCATCATTCTCTAAACAACCCATACATGTTATGAAAACAATACTAAATGCATTTTCCAAAGTAATGGTGTTCATTATCTAACCTTCTCTTACCAAAACTTCTTGAATGTTGTCACCTATAAACTTGAATCTGCAAATCTAACCTTAAAATCCCTTCACAAGCGACGATAGTAGCTAGCGATCCCCACGAAACTCTTAATTTCAGTCACAGAACTAAGTCGAACCCAATTCCTGATTGCTTCAATCTTTTGGGGATCTATCATTACCCCTTCCCTTGAACTACATTCCCCAAAAAGGCAACCGAAATCAATCAAAATTCACACGAAGAAAATTTCGCACACCCCTTTTATTTTTGTAATCACATGGATGCCAGTTTTTCTGTGGTTTTTTACAGAATTCGATTTATTACAAAGTTTTATAGTCTATCCTCGATTGCTGAACATTGATTGGATTGCAGGGGTTAGTTCGGATTCGATCCGGGTTCTATAAGGAGCCCTGGGAAAAATAAAGGAGACAAGGCTAAAAAATGGTCTCACCTTGTCCCGCTCTGGCAGCCTCGCGCTGACGGAAAAAATCCCGCCCCAAAGGCTCAGACGGAAACAGTACTCAGGCGATAAGTTTTTATGGGGTTTTTCTCTTTTCTAAATCTCCCAAAGGGTTTTAGCTTTGCTGAGCAATTTAGGATAATCCTATGAACTAGGATAATCATTGTCTACCCCGAGTCAATCCAACTCATTCTCATTAATTCAACACCATAACCCACACATACCCACGATACACCCAGACACTCACGCGGTTATTATTCAAGCGCAAGACATGTCCATATCTTTCTTACGAATTACCTCGTACAATATCACTCAGCATAGTCGTGACCTTCTTTTCACAACAAGTTTCACGATACTCAACAATTACAACTTGAATAGTTTCAATCAATTCACCCAGCATATTGCACATATAAAAAATTAGACCCACACTTATTGTGCACATGATCATATCATCACGTCCAAGCAAATACAACTTCCACATTCAAAGTTAATTCATGCAACTAGGAACACACATTCACAGTTTTTCAAGTTACAACTCACAAACAAGCCTGATTTCTAAATTAGTTTGTTCCATAGATGACCATTACCGGTCTCCCAGTTTAAGAGCAAAATGTAAACTGATGCACCCTGTAACTAGTCAAAAGATCATTTATCTGAGGCAGTGGATACTTGTTGTGAATGGTGACCCTATTTAACTGTCGGTAGTCTATTCACATCCTCTTTTGCTAGTGATGGTGTTACCACTTTTGTTGCTCTAGCTCGAACCATAGAGTGAAGGAGGAAAGATACCAATTTGTATCACCCACATACCAATTGGATTCAAGTCATAGCACGAAGGAGTAGAAATAAGTGAGTTTTTCCTAAAGTCCTATAGCCTCTTGAAGAAAAGTACGAACATCTTCGTACCGTTCCGCAAGATGCTACTAGACTCGTTTTGGTACAATGAGATCAACGAACCTAGGGCTCTGATACCAACTTTGTCATGACTCAGACCTTCGTGATTGACACCCACACTAACCCTCCGGTGGGAGAACCATTACTACAACCCAAACTAAGAACTTAACAAAATACTATGTAGTTAAAGATACAGAAGCAGGTTTAAATGACAAAAAGAAATACGGAGTTCCCATAAACTCCAAAGGTTTGAATAAACTAGCCAAACTAATGCGGAAGAACAACCCCTAGAACCTGAAAGTCATTCTACCAAAACTCTACTAACTACAAGCCTAAGAACAAGGGGTACAACCCCGAAACTAAACAAACACCTTAAACAAATAGTCTGAGTCCGAAAAGAGTGGACTTAAACAAGAGAGATCCATGGCAGCCTGAAAGAACTGGCTCACCCTTGAATCCGATCACGCTCAATAGTCACCTAGCTGAGGTCTATCAATAGCCGCCTGAAGATGCCCTGTACTCAACAAAGAACAAGCAAGTACAGTATCAGTACACAACCACAGTGTACTGGTAGGATCATGCGACTATCCCAATAAGTGAAACACATGCAAGTAACCACAACATTATAAAACAGGCATATATCGAACATATACAATATTAGTCATCTTTTTTCAGGATCAATGTAGCATTCCACGTTCTAAAAAATACACATTAGTTATAATTTTAGAGCAACAAACAAACTTTCAACCTCAATCACCATTATATATGAACGTAATCAACACAAATAGATACACAACACAATTCAATGGTCCTCTCATGGAACCCAATTCAATGGTCCTCTCATGGAACCCAACCGGTTCGTGACCGGTTCGTGGTACCCGATCCAATGTTTATGCCAAAATGTGGCAATCGATCCCATATTTATGTCGGAGCGTGGAAACTGATCTCATATTTATGCCGGAATGTGGCAACCGATCCAAGTTAGTGTGTCAGAACGTAACACCCGATCCATTCAACAAACCACAATCACAATGTATATTCTCACAATCATACAACAAGAGGTGATTCATGGCATACAATTATTCAATTATCCTCATTTACGATTAGGGTGATCAATAATGCAACATTCACATACATACATGCATTATAATGAGCAATTACAAACATATATCACACCAACATGAAATCGCAACCATCACCTACCTCGAATCCAAGATTGAATCTCCTAAGGCACTTGAATCTTCTCTTTCTGTATTCTTTCCGCATGTTCTAGGTCTACAAACAATTAATATACGCAAGGATCAACAATCAAAGGTCTAATTATCTGGATTATAACAACCCCAATAACCCTATACCGAACCCAAGATCCTAATACCCAGATTAGGGATTTTCCCACCATAATTTTCAGATCAAAACTCTTCCCCATTGATAATCACCCACGAATTTACATTCTACGGATTGAAAAATGGATTCAGGGAGTTAAAACCTTAGCTTTAGCCATAAGAATGGCGAAAAACCGTTAAGAAAGCACATGGGGTCGTCTCCTATCTTTCAAAGTCGAAACTTGCAGAATAAAATAATTTTGGGATTTATTTCTGACTTAAATTGCGACTATCCCGCTATGGCGGCCCCCAACCCGCCACAGCGGCCCTGCCCTGGTGGGAATAATCCCGCCACAGCGGCTTGCACGGAAACAGAATGTCGAATTAAGAGCCCCAAACCCCCAGAAAACACCCATTCACGCTAAGATCAATTCCGGGAGTTCTACTCACCCGAATTCAATTCTGTAAAGTCATACGAGTTCCTTAACGTCTTAGCTATCCACTCACGCAATCAATTTCATTATTACACTTCTCATTCATTATCAGATTTCCCTAGACTCACCTGACTCCGATTTCATCCAAATCTGGACTAGGCTAGGAAATTTCAAGTTATTACTTAAAAGTTTTTCTGGTCCAATTCTTTCCCCATTGACTTTTCCTTAACGACGGAATCAGGTCGTTATAATATATATTTTAAAAAAATATTTAATATTTTGAAAGTAATTGATAGTGTTATACTAACGAAATTTACAAAGAAGAAAATTGAGAAAATTATTTATTTGACTCTCTAATTAAAGACACTATGTAACCATGCATATAGATGATAAAAATAAACTAACCATTGTAAAATATCAAAAGCAAATTAATGAATCTGTAAAATGAAATTATGTAAACTAGGAGAAAATAGTGTTATAATTTGTAATTTTGCCTTTTCTTTTAATAAAACAAATGGTAAACTACAATTGAATAACCTCTTTACTCTTAAAAGTAAATTTATATAAAAATACTATAACATTAAAATACACGAAAAGTTCTATTCTAATAAATTTTAAAGAAGAATGTTCTAACCCCGCGAAGCACGGGCACATTTACTAGTTCACAGTATAATTAATTGCGAGCTACCGTAATGAACAAAAAGAATATTACTACCTCTTTCCAACAATAGTTTTCCACTATTTACTTGGCATACCCCTTAAGAAACTATAAATACAAGGGTAATTTTACTATATCACCCTTTGAATATAATAAATACAATGTCTTGACAAATGCAATAGGAAAATGACTATGATTAATGATAAGGGTAAATTAGGAACTAAGTGTAAAATTATCCATGGATTTCATAAAGTGGACAAGTATTGTTGGACATCTATTTTTAGTATAGTGGACAAGTATTGTTGGACGGAGGGAGTAGTTGTAAGATAAATGTGATAAGTGAATAACACTAAATCCTTCAAATTGGTATATTCTTTTTCTGTTCCTATTTATATGTCACAATTTTAGATTTCACGTTCTTTAAGAAACTATGTAAATTTACCATTGTATCATTATTTAGTGTTCTCTTGAAGTCAAACTTTCAATAAATGAACACAAATTAATTTATTTTGATTAATTAAATCGACCAATGAACATGAATTAATCATTTAGTTTTCCTATGTTGGTAAAATTCATACTTTCAAGGTTAATAACTCTAAATTGTAAATAGAAAGAATAATGTTATTTATGTATTGATTTGTGAAATAACAAGTATTATGAAATATCTATTTTTAATAAGAACGACATATAAATATGAAATGTCACGTATTAAGAAATATCTCAAGGGTCACTACTTATATAATCCTTACTATTTCAATTTTATTTACTCTTTTGTTTCCACACTATTGTTATTCTATAGTTTTGCCATTTACATAACATACAATTCCTATTAGTTGAGAAATGATAAATATTTGATGGCTAAGCAAATGCCACTACCCAAAAAACTATCAACATGAATGATTATTTTTTTTAGATGAAGTAGACCATACAAGTCTTTATTGCATATATAAAATCATGCTACATAGCCTGGTCCGACCCAGGCCCAATAACAATATAGAAAAAGGAAACAACAATAAAAGAAACAAATTAGGACCTGAAATGTCCGGACATCAAAGAAAAAAGAGGAGAAAGAAAATTGATTCATCTCCTTCCTCACAACACTGTCGAAACAACCATGGTCCTCGATTGAGATAAGTGTCGATGAGCTAGAGAGACATCAAGAGCTTTAAATTCAGTATCCAACTCCAATCCAGGACCTGAAAGTTGCCGAGCTTAAGGTGTTTTCACCTAAGACATTCCAAGTCTCACGAATGTCATGAAAACAAGCTTAATGAAGACTTCTTCTGCTCTACAACGACAGATCTGGTGAGTTCCAGTTGTTTATGAAGCTTTTGTTGTCCAAAAATCAAAGAGCTGGTGGTAAATCTCCATCTTCATGTCCCTCTTGAGTGTAGATTCTCCAGCTGGACTCATGCCTCTCCATTGCCTGCATATCCCTAGAATTCCAAAAGGGTAAGTTTTTGTTCTTCACGATCCATTTCCCTTTTGCTTATTTCGTTTTGATTGTTGTCATGCCCTCATCTACCTGCTATTTCAGAACAATGTTTCGCCATATTTCTCGACTCTCAGCAGATTGAGCTTAAAAGCTGATACCACTGCTTGAAATTCAATAAAGATAGGTACTTTATTATTCTCTAAATGTTCTTCTTTCTTGTCACTGATGCATCTGCTTGTAAGTTCCAAAGTCTGCTATGTGAATTCACAATTATAATATTATTTTCTTGTTATCTTCTCTGCGTATGATCATGATTAGCAAAAATCTCCATTTTGGTATCTTCTTATCCTAAGGCTAGGAAGTTTTGCTTTCTCTGTATTGATGATGCCTCTTGCCTCACTTGGTATATCCTGAAAATTTGAGTATGTTAGTCTTTGAGTACCTGCAAAACAGAAAATGTGGTTAGTGAAAAATTCAGTCAACTGATTTCCTTCTCTGAGTATATGTTCCACTATCGATTCTTTGTCCTTCATAAGTATCTTAATCCTCTCGATCTCCATCACTATGACCCAAGGGATTTCCCAAATTCCATCCAAAATATTCTTCAAAGAAAGAGATTCAATTTCAAGTATAACAGGGAGAAGATTATGTTGTACACAGAACTCCAGACCCAATCTTAATGCCACCACTTCTGCCACTAGATTAGAGCCATCAAATAATCTCCTGATTTCAGCATAAATTAAATTCTCTTCTCTATTCCTGATACAAAAAGGCCTAGAACTTAGGCCTGGATTTCCTTTAGATGCACCATCAAAGTTGCATTTAAAAGACCCCATCTTTGAAGGATTCCACATTACTGTTCTGCAACCAAGAGTGGGAGTGTACTCCTCAAAGAAATTTACCAACCCAGGCTAAGATATTGGTAAATTTTTTAGCCAAGGGTAGTTATACTTGGCTAACGGAAACAAATTTCTGTTTATTTCTATTTCCATACCCACATATGTCATTCTTCCTTCATGATTAGTGGTGTTTCTCCTCTTCCAAATCTGCCATAAGGTAAATAAAGGAACTGCATTGAAGAGTATTTGCAACTTAGGTGTTCTTTCTGCCCTCAACCATTTCATTACAGAATCCCTTAATTGCAAAAAAAGGACCATTAATTCCCCCTGCAGCTGCAAATTTGCCCCTTAGCCTGTTAGCAATTGGACACTTAATGAATAAATGTTCAATTGTTTCCCTCTCATTCTCATCACAACATTTACATAGCACTTAATCACATATCTGGTGTCTTACAAGCACTTCTCCAATAGGAATTCTCTTCTTCCACAACCTCCAAATCAAAAAGGACACTTTGAAAGTTCAATAGTCACAACCTTAAAATTCTGGATTCTCAAATTTAACTAACTTTAATGATAAAATTAATAAAAATTACTCCTTATCAAGTTATTAAATATAGAAAAATACAAACCTATGAAGAAAGCTTCAGAAATACGCTTAAATGACATTTTATGGCATATATATTATAAAATCCCTATAAATGATTTGATATTAATAAAACATGAATTTAATACGATATTAATTGTTGATTTCTTACTTATTTAAAATATAATTAACAAAGTCAAATAAGATGGCTTATCTGTGAATTTGTTTGATATTTAATTTTGTTCAATATAAAATTTTGATTTCTTAAACATCCCCATGAAGCAATTTAAAATGATAAATGGGTTGTTTAACTTGAATTAGTGATGTTTCATATAAATTGATGAGATCTGTTTTCTACGTCTCTATTAAGTAAAGGGTAACTTAGAGAAATCTCATCAGTTTAAGAGCTAATTATTTGGATATCCACTAGTTTGCAATATTATGAATTATATCAGATTTTGGACTTGAGATACATATATATGGTGCATCCAGATACGTCCAGATACATGTATGTCAGATACATGAGGATGAAATTAGGTGTAATTTGTTCTAGATACATTGTATCCGAGTGGATTCACATGTATCTGGGATACATACAACAAATCCCGCTCACCTCTCTCATTTCTCATTGTCACTCGGCTATCTCGCTCGCGTATCTAGTATCCCTGATACATGTAACTTGTGTTAGAGGCATGTATCTAGTGTAATTCACATGAATGTGAAATACAAAGAAAAATCTCACTCGTCTCTCTCCCTATTTGTCACGACCCGAGCCTACACCCTGGATGTGGACGACACTCGAGAACCATTGATGGTCCCCAAGCGAACCCTCATCCTGACTGGCTACAAGCGGAAGACTAACTCAAGCATACAAAAGCTTAAAACTAAAATAATTTCAATAAACTCAAATACTCGACCTTTTTAAAAGTTTGTACAATACTCAAAATAAAAGTAAATACAGAAACTCATCAACTTTGTCTATCTATGAAGCCTCTACTATTACAGAAGTATAACGAGACAAGACCCACGACATATCAAAACTACTAAATGTAAGATAAAGGTGAAGTCCTTTGAAATATAAGAAGGCTCACCAAAGTTGACTGGAATATCACGTGACCTCAACGAAATACCTGTTAATGATCCATAGTACTTGTATCTGCATCATGAAACGATGCAGGCCAAATGGCTCAGTACATGGAATGTACGAGCATGTAAGGGGAATTCTAAAGCATAAACATAAGCTTGAACTGATGGAAAAGAAACATACTTACCTCTTCTCAACTCACTCAACTCAACTCAATGAAACATAGTTCAACTCAACTCAGAGAAAATAGGGCTCAACTCAATAACATGATATTCAACTCAGTGAAACATAGTTTAACTCAAATCAGAGAAATGAAGCTCAACTAAATAATAAGATACTCAACTCTCGATAAAGCAACAATAAAAGATGCAATATATGGAAATCTTTTAAAACAATAGATAGCAACTCAATGTATTGAAGAATACAATAATAACTCAATTTGTATATAAAAATACAATATAACTCTGCGGAAGATTCTCTAACCGACAACTATCACTATGAGCTATGTGATGATACATCGTCTAGCCTACGCTGCCAGAACTGTCATATACTTTGTCGGGGTATTGAACCTACTACTAAGTGGATCCACTAGTCTATGCTAAAAAGCAACAAGAAATCATCTAAAAAGTATGACCCTTTCTACCCACGTTGGCTACATGGTTTATGGGGGCTGTGAGTTGTTAAAACTCTCCCCCATATCGGTGCTCAATACTACTCCCAAAATATATCTAGCTCATATGTTTAAAAACATAACTCTTTCTGTGTTTTGGGGTTATTACTCAAAAATCTTTCTTTTAAAAGAGATGGTACTCAAACTGCTCAAAACTCTTTTGGAAATCTCAATTTCCTCCTCTTTTAAATGTGAAAACATTTACTCTTGGGAATACTTAGTTCTCATATATTCATTTTGAAGAAAATGAACTCAACGCTACTCTTTCTCAAACTCAGGTGCTCAAGTCTTAAAACAAGTTTAAAGTGATTGTAAAAAACTTCTCAAAATAGGGTTCATGCCGAATTATGGGCGTGAACGACTCAATTCAAGGTTTTTAATAACCATACATAGAACTCAATACTTGGAACCCAACAATTCCAAAACTCAATGATACTACTCATCTCGAGAATGATCAACTCAACTCAAGGACTTCATGATACTACTCATTTCAAGAATGCTCAACTCATAGGGTTCATGCGAGATTATGGGGATGTACAACTCAACTCAACTCAAGGACCTTCATGGATAACACGTAATAGTCTCATGACTAGGAATATAACCTCAAAGTGGTTAGGAACTCAATACTTAAGACTTAGAACTTGAAGATACTACTTCTCTCAAAGATAATCAACTTATGGAGTTCCTGCAAAATTTATGGGCATGAACGACTCAACTCAAGGGTCTACATAACAATATGGAACTCATGTACATGACTCTTCTCATTCTCATACTTACTTCCTCAAAACTTAGCTCAAATCGATAGTTGATCTCAAAGGATTCACGATTTAACTCAAAGACTTTCTTGAACTGTTCTCCTAACTCTTTCTTGAATTTGAATATGAATTCAAGACTTATGATTCATGATATGAACGATATCGATAATAATGTAGACTCATGAATACATTCTCCTCATTCTCATACTCGCTTACTCGAGTCTTGATACAAGTTATTAGAAGTTGTAGAAGACTCCTCAAAAGGACTCAAAGGGACTTTCTCAAAATATTCGAAAGAACTCTCAAGACTTGACTCTTAACTCTACCTTGAATTTGAATTATGAATTCAAGGTTATGATTCATGTTATGAATGCTTTCTAGGTGTTTAGAAGTAGTTTAGAGTGTTTAGAATCAATAGGGATTAAAGGAACCCTTTTAAAGAGCTCAGACGGGCAAAATGACGGAGAAAAGGTAGGTACAGGCGACCCTGGTGCACTGAGTGACGCAGGGCGCCAACCCTCTACCTACAGACACTCTCTACTAGCGAAATGGTGGGGCGGCGCGCCAGTCTATTCCTAGAAAACCCCGACGAATTTCTTTGCTCGTTTTCTCACCCTAGTTTGCCTAGATTCGAATGGTTTCTTCCCCACTCATTTAGATTTGAATACCCAACCTAAGTGTACACTAATCTACTCAAAACAACCCTCAAATCACTAACTTTCATCTTAAGAACTCCTCAAAACCTCAACAAAACAAGATTTAGAATCAAACCTCAAGAACACTTATCAATAACTCATCAAGAACTTAAATTGCTCAATATTTATGGATAGATTCACAAAAAAAACTCATGATTGGCGTGTGGGTGAACAAACCCAACACTATGGAAGCTTACATACCTCAAAGAACTAGGTTCTTGGTGAAATCTTGAATTTCTTGAACGAATGCTTGGAACTTTGAACTTTTTCTCCTCTTTTCTCTTCTTGAACTTTCTTCTTAAACCCTAAGCGTAATTAGAATTTGTGAAAATTGAACCAAATCAGTTTAGTCCCCTAAATATTACCATATTTTGTTTTAATCTGATTGGGTAAGGAAAAGACCAAAATACCCATCATATTTTTGGGTAACTTTCCTTAAACGGACAGCCTAACTTCAAAAGGTCATATCTCTCTCATACGAGCTCGAAAATTAGAAAACTCGATGGCGTTCGAGAGAGGACTCAGAGATCTTTCATTTGATATCTTATCAATTTCCTAACTCATATTGTATTGAAAGTTATGGTCGTTTGGAGTTGACCCAAAACTTAGAAGAACTTAGGAATGACTTGAATGAATTCTCTTTAATTCTTTTTGGAACTCAAAGTGCTCTATCTAGTGATCTAACCTTGACACTTAAGAAATTTTAAATTCCTTGGTAAAATCTTACTCACAATGAAGAATGGTTCGAGTCTTAGCTCAAAAAAATTTCGGGGTGTTACGCTATTTCAGTGAATCTAGTAGCAAAATATATGTATCTAGGTGTATCTGACTTGCAATTTGGTATGAAATTATTAATTAGTGTGACAATATGTAATTATTTTACCATCCAGGCTAATCCATACAGGCTTTGATATTTTATGGGTCAGGCCGGGCTAGCCCATTTTTGGTATGGGCCAAAAAATGGTCGGCCCAGGCCACAAGTACGTGGGCTACAGGCTTGCCGGGCCAGCCCACTTTTTTTAAAATTATATTTTTTTATAATTATTAAAATAAAGTATAAATTATAATTTAAAAATATTATGATAAATATCGACAAATCAATATTACATGCAAAGCGAAGCCCGATATTTAAGTGGAGAAGGGTAGAGGGGCGGGCCCATTATCCACCGAGTTTAGAAGGCTGTGATTGGTCCAAAGGGCGGGTCACAGACGGATTTCTCGGTTATCAAAAAAAAAAATCCACAAATAAAATTATCTTTATAATATTTATTAAGGTTTTTTCAAATAAAAGTATAAATATCTAAATAGAAATATTAACATAATTGTTTTGTCACATTAAAACACAAAAAATGTGACAATATTCCAACCATAAAAAAGTTAAAAATAAACTCCTTAAAAAAATCATGAAACTTATGACGTATCTAACACATCATGAAATCTATGGCGTATCCAACACTTCATGATCATCTTCATCAAGCATATCTGAATCAACTTATGGCAAGGTTGTCTTAACATCTTCATTTTCATCTTCAATTTATATGCGGTTTCAATTAGTTAAATATTAAATAGATTTTGAGTTTGGACTCTCGTTAATTTTAAATTTTAATATTATATTATATTTTTTAATTATTTTTATTTGGCCCACGGGCCGGCCCTACCTATATTTCTCAAGCCCCACAAATCAACAGGCTTATTCAGGCCAGGCTAAAAAGCCCTTTTCTTAAATGGGCTCCAAAAATCTTAGCCCAACCCTATTAAATCCCGGGTTAGGCCAGGCCATATGGTAAGTAATACTATAATATATTCAATTATTTCAGATGAAATGAGAAGAATTAACTTTTTATTTTATATCGGTCTTCAGTCCAGAAGCTTTAGTTATATTTATTTCTTCTCTCCCAAATAATTGGATGGACGTAATGATTAACATTCATATCTGTCTTGGTCCAAATGAGGATTTCCTGACATATATGAATGCACTTAAAGTCAAGTGGGAGGAAAAAATAGATATAGAAGCTAAAATAAAGAAATATTGGCTTCTAAGAACGTGTCCAAGGCCTCATTTTTATCAACGTTCTCCTATAAACAATCTAGCTAAGATTTTAGCTGATAGTGTTATAAATCCTTATCACCCGCGTAATGAGAAAGATGATGTCTAATGTAGACAAGTGCTTATATCACTTATGATATTTTGAATAATTTTTATGAGAATGTGTTCTTTATCTATTTGTTAAATTTTTGTGATATTTAAATATTATTAATATTATGGATTAAGACTGAATTAAAATTCTTTAATATAACATATACTAAGAAATAATTGCAATTCTTGAATAGTCATTTGATCTGCAAATGATGATTGAAAATTTTGTGACCATCAATTCTGTACTAAGAGTAAAGAAAATATGAGAACTGATTTTCTTACGTGTGTATCACATGCATTATTGATGAGTGACTCTAACATAATTGTCGCTTATAAGTATAAGCAGATTATGACTTCAAAAGGTATAATTTTATATCGGTGATAAGTTGTACGACAAAAACTATAATATATGAACCCATAAGATATGATTTGTATTGAAAAAGCAAGACATTCTAAAGAATATATACCTTGCGATATGTCACCTAGAGAAGGGTAACAATGCCTAACTTATGAGAGATCTTGATATCTATAATGTGTAAAAATAAAAAGACTCCACTAAAATAAAATAACTTATGAGAGATCTTGATATTCACTATTTTATGTTGTTATTTAATATTAAGGGTAGAAATAAAAAAATAATATTAAAAATTCTTTTGATTTCATTAATTAGACGAGTAAATCAAAACAACTACTCAAAATATAAACGTCCGGAGAATTTTCTATTGTCTATATAAATAAACAAATTTTGATTGACATTAATGAAGTTTATATAAATTATAATTTAAAATAATTTAAATTTTAAAACATACAATCTTTATAAATTTGACCTTAATTAAATTAATTATTTTATATTTCCTACATCAAAATATATTTGTAGTTATTAGTCTCTTTTATTTTTTGTGTAAATGAATATTAGAGTTTGATTATTATTAGTAAAAGCATTTTTTTCATTATGCTAATTTACTTCATTATAAAACATCATTAGCTCATAAACTTACTTAATAATTGTCACTTTTTCGTTCAAAAATAATGGGGAAAATTAGCAAAACAACAATATTTAAGTCTTTAGTGGGACTCATTAGCAACATTTTTAACTATTTATTAAAAATGACAATATTTTATTTTGTTAAAAGGATGATTTATGTATTTATTTATTATGATAATACTGAAAGAATACAAAATACTTAAATAATAAAAAAAGAGAAAAACATGGAACATAAAACATCAAAAAGGAAAAAAGATTTTAAAACTTTTCAGTTACTTTTTTCAAAGCGTGGATGTTGGCTCACTTTCTGTGGAGCGTTTTTTGGTCTTCCATTGTTAATAATTCCAAACAAAAAATTTGCAAAAAAAAGTTTTTGTCTTCCTAATCGGTCAATTGATAATATTCCTAACTTCTTCGAATCGAATTCGGCATATTCTTAAATTGGATGTTTTCGAATTCCACGACTATAATTTCGTCAGTTCTATTGAATACAAGAAATTTAGACATCAGGTATTTAATTTTTGTTGTTTCTTTTTAATCGGTGAAATCTTTGTATGGTTTGAAAATTTTATTGAAATTTCGACGTCAGTTCCATTGAAATCCATAAAAAGCACATGAACACGCTGAGGAACAATCATATATTTTGTATCCAATATATGATGCATACGGCTTGAAAGTGCTTGATTCTTTTTAATTTCATAGTTGTTTGTTCTTTATTTGAATGAATACTAATTTTTTGTAAATATTAACAATATGAAATTATATATTTTTTTAGGTTTGAAGCTGTTGTTATTTTGAAGGTGTTGTTAATGTATGCATACAAAGCACATGAACACGCTCATGAACAATCATATGTTTTGTATCCAATATATGATGCATAAGGCTTGAAAGTGCTTGATTTTTTTTTAAGTTTCGTATTTGCTTGTTCTTTATTTGAATGGCATACAATATTTTTTTGTATGCCATTATGTTTAATTAATTATCCTTATGCATACAATCATATGTTTTGTATCCAATATATGATGCATAAGGCTTGAAAGTGCTTGATTTTTTTGTTTCATAGTTGTTTCTTCTTTATTTGAATGGGATACAATATTTTTTTGTATGTCATATAACTTGAGTGCGTGTTCTATAATTTTTCTTTCTGAAGCTATTGATGTTTGAGCGCACATTACATTTATGTAATTGATTATTGGATACAATTTTTTTGTTTTAGACTACTGCAAATCTGTGATTATCAAAAATATATTTGTTAATGTAGTTATGGGAAGCATTAGTTTTCTAGTCATGCATTCTGGGAGGTGGAACGAGGATAATTGCTACGTTGATTACACTATAGAAGCAATTGTGATAAAAGAATATGCGACATTTAGAGAATTATTAGATGTTGTTTCTAAGCAAATTTGTGTTGAGTATGGCTTCAACAGTGTGAAACTTAGGTATAAAATAGAGGGTAGTAATGCACCTTTGGAAATACACAACGACATGGGTGTGAGGGTGTATGTGTCTTTGAAGAAAGATAACAAGGAATTGGCAAAGTATCCTCTATGTGTATTCGTATTTGTGAATGATTGTGGATTGGATGATAGAAATATTTTGGAAGATGGATTTCAAATGTGTGGAATAGATGGAGGATATATAGTTGATACACAAGCATTAATGCTTAGTGTGCCGAACAATAGCGATTACATGAATTGTGACATTATTACAAACACCAAACATAAGGTAGTATTGGAAGATCAAGTTTATAAGGACAAGGAAACTTTAAAAGCTGTGATGACGCAATACGCAATTGAGCATAGATTCCAATGGAGAACGAACAGATCAAGTCAAACATGGTATGTATTTGGGTTGGATTTCTTTTATAATTGTATTTTCAATATGTTTTTTTTTTACATAACATCAACATTTAATTTGTATTATACCAATTCTAATAGTATAATATTCAAACAGTTATACACTTGTTTGTGTGTCTGAGAAATGTGGATGGATGTTGAAGTCGTCAAGTATCAATAAATCTGGAATGTTTAGAATTAGAAAATTCGTAGATGAGCACACATGTCCATTGAAAGATAAGGTGTATGATCAACAACAGGCAACAAGCAATCTTATTGGAGGTATGATCCAACCCAAATTAGTTGATCATAAAAGGAAGTTAACGGCAAAGGATATACAACAAGATGTCAACCTAGCTCTTGGAGTAGATGTATCCTACGCAGTGGCATGGAAGGCTAAGGAAAAGGCTGTAATTTCTTTAAGGGGGACACCATCTGGAAACTGACTGTACATACCGCTTTCAACCAGATCAAAATGTATTCTAGGAACTTTTTTGGTAACTCTTTCACCTGAAAAAATAACTGTTTGGATGAAGAATAATATGGCAAACTTCCCATGATTTTCTCTATTCTGTTATTAATTATTTGTATTCTTTCAAATTAATCAAAATAAAATAAATACATAACTCAACCCTTAACAAACTAAAATATTGAAGACAATTGCATGTGATGAATTGTGGCTGTAATGATCCAGGCGATTGCATATCGTGTGAATTATGTTTGGGTAATTGAAGATGATTGCAGCGAGGTAGAAATTGTGACTCTTTTTAACATGTTGAAAGTCTCCATTAAAGAGTAATTGATCTTTTCAAGACTTTAATTAATGTTGTTTTCTGCTCTTCTGTACCTGGGATGAGGAAGAGGTTGTAATGAACTTCAGAATACAATAATGAATGATTGTTTTTTTTTATCATACAACAAAATATTTCTTTACACAAGAACACTAACAAAAGATTTAATCAATAAACAAATAAAAAACAAAGTAAAACATTTAAAGTCCTTTTTTGAAATGTTATATAACACTCTACAAACAATATTGGTCTGGTCAATATACATTATTTGATTAGTAACATGTACTAGACAACTTTGGCACTTTAGTGCTCGATACTAGTACACTCTTGTACGAGGCGTGTTTTCCGCTATTGCTTGCATTATTCATGCAACATTTCAGTAGGTTCAAGGCATCCTCTTACTGCATCATGCCCAAGTTGGGCTCTTTCGTTGTCTCCAAATCCAAAGACTCGTCCACAATTTG
Source organism: Solanum tuberosum (assembly GCF_000226075.1). NCBI lineage: Eukaryota > Viridiplantae > Streptophyta > Magnoliopsida > Solanales > Solanaceae > Solanum > Solanum tuberosum. The sequence continues at coordinate 82,191 of NW_006239366.1, forward strand.
TAACAACTACGGTGTGGTATAAGCCAGTGCTAATTTGAGATATGTGATGAGATCTCAAGCTCTCCAGGATCCGAGGCTTCAAAACTTTATCTGATGCTCCTCTATCAAGGAATCCGAGGCTACCAAAGCCCATCCAGCCAAAGCCATAAACAGAACCATTGTCCACCAGAACTGCAATTGAGTTCTAAAGCCATGCAGCATCTATGTATTTGTCCGCGTGCACAACATCCATGCATTTGCATGTAATTACCAAAACAAGTGCTCTCGCGAAATACATTATATACATGCTCATGTAAATTTCTAATCAAGTCAGTTTTTATGTCATTGTTAAAGACACATTGAATATATGGAGCTTTTGTAGGTTGATCTTTGACGTAAAATTCACTTGCCTGCACATGTTCAAATAAATGAATACATACTTCTATAATTATTGATATATAATTCTATTTCTAGATAACAAAATATGATAAAAGAAACTACCTATACGACAAATTGAAAAACATTCTGAAAACTTGGATGTTCATTCTGATTTGTGAATATTAATGAGATAAAAAATTAATATCAACCCAAAAATAGAATACATAATGAACTCATACTATAAACCTAATAAATTGGAATACATAAAGGTGCTGAAAAAAATACAATATATTATACAACTATCTAGTATAAGTATACAACTAGTTATGGACAAATACATTGGCTAATACAATATGGTTTGAGGGTGGTGCTGAGATGGAAGTTGATGTTACTGGGGTTCTTTATATTGTAAAAAGTGATGCATCACAAGTCTGTTTGGCTCTAGCAATCCTCGAATATGATGATGAGATAGGAATTGTTGTAAATTATCAGAAGAAGAATACTAGGGTCATATATGACAAAAACAATCACAAGTTGGGTTTGCATAATAGACATGTAGTTTCTGAGTTTTCATCATGCATATAATACAAAGTTATGCCCTGATATTCATCCTCTCAACAGGAAGAATATGATATGTTTTTCCATTGTTGCCAAGACATCTTTATACTGTACAATACTAGTCATACTGACAAAAAGATGATGAAATTCTCTTTTGTTTGATGCATAATCGTCTTGTAAACTGGAAGAATATTGTGCATATGAGGTTAATTCACAATTTGGCATACCTTACATTTTTACAAGCATATAAAAACATGCATTATGGTAACACTGGAATGTCAACAATAAACACGCAATCACAAAATCAACAATGGACATAACATACAAAAATAGTTTCAAAATAATTTAATATCTCTTCATCGCCACAAAGTAATACTTCATCACTTCGATCTTTTCCTTGATCATCAGGGGTTTCAGACCACAAAACTCTCTTTTTGTTTGAAGAGCTCTCTTGTGCCATTCTAGCCGCAGATCCTACATTTTCGACCAACCCTTGGGTAATACACAAATCAAATGAGGAAAATTCCCCAAAATTTTGAATATTATGTGGTATACCTCTAGTAATTCTGATTGAATCATTCATTGTAGATAATCAGATGTTTTCCCCAAAATCTAAAACCCTAAAAGCAAATTTGATATTATCAAGTATTAAAATATATAAAATATCAAACAAAATTAACATATATATGAGTTTCTAAGAATCTACAAAATCTGAAAAAATTTAAAATAAAATCACAAAAAAAATCGAAAAAAATTGAAAACCATAAATATATGATGAATATTCAAACAAAAATCACATCAAAATTGGAAAATTCGACTGGAAATCCGTAAGGTATATAATAGGTGCTTTAAACATCAAATCAAAAAAATCAAAATGGATGATGGAAATTACCTTGCCAACCGAGAAATCTTCTTGAATTAATAAAGAGATTTCGTTTAACAATAAACAAAAATCCTTGAAAAAACTTGAATTTGGGGAAGAAACGTGAACTTGCAACGTGAAATGTGAGGTAAAAAATTGAAATTTGGGGAAGAAACGTGAACTTTGTTGAAAAAACTTTAATGGTATTAGTTTTTTTTTTTTTAACTTTAAACGCCTATTGGTGTATATTTTGGTCCAATGGACTCTTACCATAAATAAAATTAATTTAAAATACTAAAATCTGAATACATATTATTTTATCAAAATATTGTCATCCTGCCATTTTAAATTAATATTTTAAAGTGTTGTTACTTTGACTAATTAAATTAGTTATTATGACTTAATTGCTAATTTTCCCAAAATAATGTTTATCCTTTTATGAAAAATTTGTTACATGAATTCAAAAAAAACAAATTTCATGATTTTTAAAGAAAGTAATAAAAAAAGTTGAAGAATGAGTCTGATTTTTAAAGCAAAATTGGGGTGAAAATGATTTTCACTAGTATTTATATTTTTTTGTGTCGTGTGATAGTAGAGAGGGGATAAATAAACCCTAACCCTAGCAAGGTAACTGCCACTGACAATACCGTTAATAAAGTGTTATGTGAAAGTAGAGTAGAGTTGTGCAGTGGTAGGACCTTTTAATCAGATCGGGTCTCGGGTCTCGGGTCTTGGGTTCGAGCCATGGATATGGAGAAAATCATGTTGAGAGTGTCACCTCTCAATGGGCCCTGTAATACGCACTGGAGATTTAATCGGGCTCCAATATGAACGTCGAACACCGAATGAAAAAAAAAAAAAAAAAAAAAAGGATAAATAAACCCTAATAAGGTTAAAATTCAAACCGAAAACCCAAAAAAAAAAAAAAAAAAAAAAAAAAAAGGATAAATAAACCCTAATAAGGTTAAGGTTTACAGTGTGTCAGTGTTAAGAGATGGGGAAATTGAAAGGGAGAGATCGAAGAGACAAGTTTTACCACCTAGCAAGAGAATCGAGATACCGTTCAAGGGCTGCATTTAAGCTGATTCAATTAAATTCCAAATTCTCCTTTCTCACTTCATCTCAATCGGTTCTCGATCTTTGTGCAGCTCCCGGAGGTTGGATGCAAGTCGCTGTCAGTAAAACACCCGTCAGCAGCCTTGTTATTGGCGTTGATATTGTTCCAATCAAGCCAATTGGCGGTGCAATTGCTGTACAGGAAGATATTACTACTGCAAAATGTATATCCACCATTAAAAGAATAATTGCTGAAAAAGGTTGTAGTGGGTTTGATTTGATCCTTCATGATGGGTCTCCTAATATGGGTGGTGCTTGGGCTATGGAGGCTACTGTGCAGAGTTCTCTCGTCATTGATTCTGTTAAGCTTGCTACACAATTTTTGCTTCCTAATGGCACTTTTGTTACCAAGGTACATGTTTGATTATCATATTCATATGTATGTGTTATCAAAATCACTTTTTTATATATGTAGTATAAAATATAGTTGCTGCTTTAGTATTCACACATGCCAATAAATACAAATAGTCATAGGTCTTAATTATTTTAACAACATAGTGGATGTTACTTTATCCTTGCAACTTTTTCCCACTCTTATTTTATCTCTTCTTTTGTCTTTTTTGTTTTGTTTTATTGGGTTGGTGGGGAGTAGGAAAGCTTGTTGTCTTGTTTACTACATTCCTCTGTGTACTTAATAATATGTTATATGTGTATTGTATATGTGTTTTGGGATGGGTGGAGGTAAGCTTTATTAAACTATTTGTTTGTTTATTTTTGGGTGGGTGGAGAAATTTATGTCTAAGTTGTTACTTTACTATTCTCTGATACATACACATGTTTGTCTTTTCTTTCGAGTGGGTGGGGGAGGAGATGAACTCTATGTCATGTGGCGCCTAAGTGGCATGATGACGTGGTGGGTCATGACACTAGTTTGTAGAGTATTTGTTAGTAGGAGTATTATTTTTTTTCATTGTGTTGCCTTTCCCTCTAAGCTGTTCGTGTAGAGTTGATGTTTTCTTGTTGACCTTCCTACTGTTATTCCATTCATTTGATTGCATTGCTGCATAAAAGATGGAACAAACGTTATCTAGCGTACTGATTTTCTATATACTTTTAGGTTTTTAGATCTCAAGACTATACTGCAGTTCTTTATTGTCTAAGACAGGTATTTCCTTCCTTTCAATATCACTTTTAGGGATTATATGGATCAAATGAACTATATCACCTTTGCATTTGATTGCCAGCTTTTTGAGAAAGTTGAAGTGGAGAAACCTTTAGCAAGTCGTTCAGAATCTGCCGAAATATATCTTATTGGTTTTAAATATAAGGCCCCTGCTAAGATTGATCCTCGCCTTCTTGATATAAAGCACCTCTTTCAAGGTGGTAAAGAACCTCTCAAGGTACTGAAATTTTGCTTTTCTACCTTCTCTCTCTCTTTATCCTCTTGTTGGCACTTGCAGTATAGACCCTCAATAAAATTACCTTGTGTATGTTTGAATAGGTGGTCGATGTTCTCAGAGCGACGAAGCAGAAGAGACACCGGGATGGGTAAATCATCTATCAATAATGTTTTTTTATGCTTATGCACATTATTCACCTTTTGTCCATGCCAAAGACTTCACGTTGGCCGTTTGTGAAAACAAATGTTGTTCATGCTTTAGACCTCTTGGATGCCTTAAAAACCTATTCAGAGCTGATGAGCAGTGGTGTTGTCATCTTGTGTCAGAGGAGGACATATGATTCCTTTTATTTGGTTTCTTGTATTCTAGTTCACTTTGATCTGATGATTTGCCACGAACCTATAATCTTAACTAGTTTCTATTTGTTATCCTATTTGCATTAACATGAGTGTATTCTTCTATATCTATTTTGTATCCAACTAAAACCAATGTTGCAGGTATGAAGATGGGGAGACGGTCTTAAGGAAGGACTGTTCTGCTGCCGATTTTGTGTGGTCTGATATCAAGAGCCTTGGCTCAGTTACTTCGATAAAGTTTGATGATCCTGCTTCTTTGCCAATGAGAGATCATCCTCTGACGACAGAAGAGGTATAACTCTGATAAATGGTGTTTTTTATATTTGTCAGAAGCATCCTTTGTGGTCTTTATTTCATCTGTTGCCTTACAGTTCAATTTTGGACCAGGTTAGAACACTATGTGAGGACTTGCGTGTTCTGGGGGAGCAAGATCTCAAACATCTTTCAAAGTACGGAACAAGAAACTTCTTAGACTTTGGTGTTTGCATTTGAAAAGCATGTCGTAGACCTGTTAATGGGATCTAAACTGTTTAGGTTTTTATCTGTCAGTAAGAGAGGACATGATATCTTTCTTATCAGTTTTGTATGAATATCCTTTGACTTGTAGGTGGCGTAAGCTTATGAGGAAAGCTTTGGCTCCTTCAGAGACCATTAGTAATCCAAAAGTAGTAATTGAATGTGAGAGAGAAGAGGATGAAGATACAAGACTTGTAAAAGAAATGGAAGAGTTGAAGGAAACTGAATTGAGAAAGACGAGAAGAGAAAAAAGGGTTATAGCTAAAAGACAAGCCAAGGTTAATGGCTATGCTTTACCTTCCTCTTTCTAATTCTGTGTTGGTATCCTTTTTTCTACTCTAAGTTCATAATGCGACCCTTGAATTGTGATACTTGGTTTTAGGATAATCATAGAGAGAACAAAAAAACCGAAATGCAAATATACTTATATGTTTTGTTTGTTCTCTTGAATGAATTTGGTTTTATGGTTTCCAGTTTATCTTCTAACTGCTCCCTTAAGCATCTTTGTCAGCAATATTTCTGCCCAGTTTACCTTACTTGTCAAATCACAAACTGACAACTTTGTAGTTCAGCAGATCAGCTGTAATTTCTATTCTGATTGCCTTTTTATCACTGTCAAATTGCCTAAGAAAACTTATTCCAAGCTATTTTCAGCTAAAATACTGCTTGCGTTTTGCTTCTATTAATCAGCTATATCTTGATTAGCTATGGATTTTGTTGTATCCATTGCTGTCTATTTGGTCTCTTTTTGTTCCAATGCAAATGATTTGTCTTCCAGGGCTTCTAGTTGCTTTGCTCCCCCCTACCCATCTTCATTTTGCGTCAGGCTTCTAAATGGTTTTTCCCCCCCCCCCCCCCATCTCCCCATCTTCATTTTGATCTTAAAAAAGGAAGAAGCAGACGTGGGTCCTTTGTTGTTCTGCCTTTCTAAATCAATATTCTGTATTGGTGCTACCGCTTGAACTCTTTTGTTTCTGAATCTAATATGCATCTCTTGCGAATCTTTTGGTTCGTTGTCATGTAGATGTTGAAACTTTGATCATTGTTTGTGACTTAGTTCCTACTGCTGTTATCATTAGCTTACTTCCCGTCCTTCTTTAACTGCAGGATAAAGCACGTGAGGTGTTGGGGATGCAGTCCGATGCAACTGAAGATGGTTTTGCTGATCCGGAGCTGTTTTCTCTAACATTGATCAAGGTATGCCCACTTCACTCTGCTTAGTTTGCTACTTCATAGAAAATGCAACCCTTATCATCCACCCGTAGCAGAGACATTTGTGGTTAAAGGTTTGAAAGAGCTTAAAGGGGTGGAAAGAGGTTTATGGGAACATTTCATTATTGATGGGTGATGGGAGTAGGGTGAGTTTTTGGGGACATAGGTGGTGTGGGAACAACACATTAAGCACTCATTGTGTACTAGGGATAAGGGATAACTCATCCCGAGATTAATTTTAGGATGAGTTTATCCCATGTTTGGTTGGAATATAGTCGAGGGATAACTTATCCTGGGATTAGTTATCCCGGGATTGTTGTCTTATTTTTATCCCACATTGAGACAATCCTGGGATGACTTATCCCAGGATAACTTGTTCTCCAACCAAATGAGCCCTAAGAATGACATGTCCGAACATGTATATAATTTCATACCAAAGGGAGATGCTAGTCCAGTGGTCGATTGTGGAGTTTACAAGGGGAGATGTGCAGTGGGACTTGCGGTTTAGGAACCTTTAAGACTCTGGGGATAATGTGGATCACCTCCTTTTTACATTGTGGGATAGCGTTCTACTTTTGAGAAATTCTGAGGTGGTTTGTACTTGGGAGGGTGATGTCGGGACTATGAAGGAAACTATGTTTAGTTGAGTTTTCTCTAAAAATGGAGCAGGGCTTGATATGTTGGTGTGCTAGCACTCATGTAGGTTGTTTGGAGAGGGAGTAATATGAGAGGTTTTTACAGAGTAGAGAAAGATCTTGAGGTGTAGCATTTTTTACATTGTTTTGTTTTGGTGCACCCATGAGGTTCTATAATATTGCATGTTTTTTTTGTATAAAACCATTTTTTTGATAAGGTTTCTGTCTTCTTGTGTACTTCTTTTACGGGCATATTTTTTTGCCCTTCTTTTAGTGAAATTTATTACTTAATGAAAAACAGAACAATAAATTGTTTTTAATGTATTATATCCAAAATGGAGGATAGACCTGCTTTTACATGTTAGCCTATTTCGTTTAGTGGTCTTAACATGAATTAAATCATCATTTACTTTGTCTTTTTAAATTCTACTTTGCTGTTAAGCTGAGTATCTGGGCCATATATTTCAGAGCAAGAGAGATGTAGTAGTTGTTGATGACAATGAATGTGATGATGGAACTGCTGAAGTAAATAGCGAAGATGACGGAAGTGACCTGGAAGCCCCAGAGAATGCATCTACCGATATGGACTCCGAAGAAGAGCGCATAAGGTAACCAGACAGTTTAGTGGATCTGTATCAAAAAACTATTATTTGACTTTTTACTACTATTGGAACTGGTTCATTTAAAATTTCAGACGTGACGACGAAATAGAGAGGTTGCTTGAGGACCACAACAAAAGGTGTATGGCTCGAGGGGAAAGAAAATCAAAACGATCCAGAATTTCCTACTTGGGTGATTGTAAACTCTTGGAGGTATAGTAATTTTTAACTCTGTGTACAGTCTGGAATGAAAATATATTCATTGATGGGTCAAAATTTGGGCAAAAAACCGAATCAGCCGAACTAATGGTTGGATTTAGCTCAAAATTGACCCGTAAGAACTAGATGTGATGTATCCTTCTTTCACTCTTTCTCTATCTCTATAACTGAGACTGTTTAGTCTATGTTCAGCTTGGTGACGAAGATGGTATGACTCATTCTGCTCAAGACTCTGACAGTGATATGGGAGAGGATCAAGTGAATCCTCTAATCATACCTCTAGAAACCGCTCCATCTGAAGAGGAGGTTGCAAAAACGTGGTTTACTCAAGATGTTTTTGTTGAGCCAGAAGAGCAAGACATGTTGGACAAGTATAACAGCGAAGATGAAATGCTAATAAACCTAGTAGGAGAAATGGCCCCAATATCTAAGACACAGACAACTAGCGAATTGCTTGCTCCAATCCTGACAAAGAAAAGAATGGATGGTTTGCTCCAAGTCCCATCATCTGAGACACCAAACGATTTTGTGATTGTTCCTGTACCACCTACAGATTCAAGTGATTCGTCATCTGATGAATCAGGTGATGATATCGACAGAAAGGCTGAAATATTGTCTGTAGCAAAGAAATTGATTTTGAAAAGGCAGAGAGAGTCAAATATGGATGATGGTTACAATAAGTATATGTTTGACGATGAGGGGTTGCCATATTGGTTTGTTGAGGAGGAGAAGAGGCATCGACAGCTGATAATGCCTGTGACGAAAGAGGAGATTGCTGCAATAAGAGCTCAGTTTAAAGAAATCAATGCATGTCCTGCAAAGAAGGTAGCAGAAGCCAAAGCACGAAAGAAAAGGGCTGCTCAGAGAAAGCTGGACAAGATTCGAAAGAAAGCTAACTCGATATCAGACCAAGCAGATGTATCTGATCGCTCAAAGAGTAGAATGATTGAACAGCTATACAAGAAGGCAACACCTAAAAGACCAGAAATGGAATACGTAGTGGCAAAGAAGGGCGTTCAAGTGAAGGTTGGCAGGGGGAAAGTTCTTGTTGATCGACGAATGAAGAAAGATGCAAAAAGGCATGGAACGAGCAAGCAACGCCTGAAGAAGGGAAGACAAAATTGAAAACCTTCAGCAACAGGCAAGAATGGGAACTCTTTTGATATAAAACAAAACTTGTATTTTAGGGAACCTTACCGGACATAAGTTAATTAGTTATTTTATGCAAAGCCAACTTTGACTTAAATGCCCAAGTGTATGGTTTATAAATGTGTGTGTTATTCTGTAATAACATTCACATGAAAGTGTCAAACATATAGTGCATAGTTGCTAAAAGAAAATAATTTTATTGTTTGGTTTATCTACAATGAGGATATCATAGAATAGGTCCCCTCCAATTTGCTGGTCTTTGGGTAACTTGATAACAAAGATCTATTTACTTTTCTTCTTGATTATATATGTAATGCATATGTTTAATAATTGGTAAATTAATAATCTCTTTAAGATCATATTTTCCTCCGTTCTCGACTTGGCCAATGAAAAAAATCACTCATTTTGATAAGATAATAAGATATAATATATTTTCAAAAGACCCCTATATAAATATATGGTTCGATTAATATTATAAATTAGTAATTCTTTAAAAGTACAATATATCTAAGACAATTTAGTGAAAATATGATTATGTTGTGTTTTGTTAAACTTTAAATCTAGTCGAAATTCTTCTCAAACTTTTCTTATTGCATCCAAAAGTTTTGGTGTTGTCTTTTCAAACTGCACCATAAAATTGTGAAGAGTTCTAGATGCGATAAGTGTTTCCTTACGCATAACTGGTTCCAAAGATATTGCATCATCTTCAAGTTCATCATCAAATTTATTTATTTTCGACGGTATCCACAATTTCTTCTAAGCTTTGAACCTCTGAATATGTATCATTTTCACCTTGGTAATCCAATAGGTTTTATTGACGTCCATTTTATTGCGGTAATCGAGACCATTAATCATGACCTCAAGTTCATGAATGACGTTTTCACATGTGAGTTTATTCAAATTCTCTGAGATTTCATCTTTTGAACAAATTTTGCAGCATCTAAAACAATTTGCTATTGTCTCTTGAACATTTGTCATCCAAACTGGAATTGCAAAATTGATAGCATCCAAAATATTAATCTTTTCTAGATCAGTTTTTCCCACTTCATAGCCTTCAAATATCATACGATAAAATTTGTTGCGATAATACATCTTGAAAGCTCTTATTATTCCAACATCACAAGGTTGAATCTCAAAACACCCTTTAAATAATAAATATTAATTTATCAATTAAATAATAAAGAAATTAAAAAATCTTAGTCCTTTCTTCCTCGTCCCAAAACTCCGAAAATAATTTTTATACGTAATTTATTTTATAGACAAATTGATCGAATATGTGTATTTAGTATTTAGATAATCAAAATCGAATAGTAGACTCCAATACATCCCAAGACGCAGTTAACCAAATACTACAATACTATTTTGAGAAACTAAAGAAAAAAAAGTAATAGAGGAAGTCACAACAGTCTCTGAACATAAGAGCTTATCTCAATCACAACAACTTCCAAATGATAATGCAATAGCCAAAACCTACCATCTACACATTTTGAGCATATATTGCTTTAGGACAGGATCATTTGCCTAGTTGTTTAACTTTATACAAGCTTAATTTGTCTACTTGTGCACACCAGAGTTAAAGGACATAGATGTTAACCAAAGTCAAGTTAAAAGACATATTTATGTAAGGCAAAATACATATATTGGACCCTAAACTTGGCTTCAAATTTTAACTTTGACCTTCAACTTTCATAGTGCACAAATAGGCACTTTAACTTGTATAAAATAGAACAAATAGACACACATGTCCTACATGGCATCCTACATGTCATTTTTTGTCCTACGTGGTGTCCTACGTGTATTGTGCCATGTAGGACTCGTGTGTTTACTTGTTCTACTTTATACAAGTTAAAGTGCCTATTTGTGCACTATGAAAGTTGGAGGTCAAAGTTAAAATTTGAAGCCAAGTTTAGGGTCCAATATATGTATTTTGCCTTACATAAATATGTCTTTTAACTTGACTTTGGTTAACATCTATGTCCTTTAACTCTGGTGTGCACAAGTAGACAAATTAAGCTTGTATAAAGTTAAACAACTAGGCAAATGATCCTGTCCTAAAGCAATATATGCTCAAAATGTGTAGATGGTAGGTTTTGGCTATTGCATTATCATTTGGAAGTTGTTGTGATTGAGATAAGCTCTTATGTTCAGAGACTGTTGTGACTTCCTCTATTGAAAAAATTTAAAGAAATGATTAATTTTTTTAGGCCAAGTTTAGGGTCCAATATATGTATTATGCCAATATTGCCTTTATGTAATGGTGATTGGTGATAGTTCAAGCAATAAAACATAAAGACATAATACATAAATATACCCTTTAACTTGACCTTAACAGACATATATCTATTGCCTTCCAACTTTGGGTGTGCACAAGTAGACATTTAAACTTGTATAAAATTGAACAAATAGACACAAATATCCTACATGATATAATACACGTAGGATGCCATGTAGGACACAAATTGCCACGTAGGATGCCATGTAGGATGGACGTGTGTCTACTTATTCAATTCTATACAAGTTTAAGTGTCTACTTGTGCACACAAAAAATTAGAAGACATATGCCCTAGATGAGACCATGTTAAAGGACACATTTATGTATTTTGCCAAACACCAACACATGACAATTCAGATAAAAAACTAAAAAAATATGGATACTTGAGGTATTTTGAATATAAACAAATGGCCAGAGGCATATCTAGAGGGGTTCCGTGGGTTCACATGAACCCATGCTCCCCTCTCTAGATTATAAATAGTAGTGTTATATTTTTAAAAAAATATTTAGCTATAGAGGTGTGAACCGACGTTAAAGGTAACATATAATAATACGATGATGATTGGGTGCACCTCTGTAAGCGAAGATAAAAATTTAAATCTTATATATATCTTATTTTTGTTATAACACCCCTCAAAGTGGTTATCGATAACATTTTTGGTGTTTCAATCAATTTTTCTTTTATTTGCTTGCTTTAATCTTTCAAAATTTTCAAGTGTGTAACATTGAAATTTCCTAAAAAAAAATTAGCACGGTAAATTTTTTATATAATTAAATCAAATGTGTATATTATAATTTAAAACTAGTACTCTCACTGTCCCTAATTACTTGTCCAGTTTTCCTTTTTTAGTTGTCCCTAATTACTTGTCCATTTTGACAAATAAAAAAAAGACAATTTTTTTTACAAATTATATCCTCAATTAATTATTTTGAAAAAGGTAGAAATTCTTAAAAATCTTAAGTTTGTAATTCATTCACTTCATAATTAATAGGGAAAAATGTCTGAAATATATCCAAACTTTGACCGAAATTGTTGTAACAATACCGAACTTTGGAAAGGACCTTTTACCCCCTGCACTATTTAATAGTGTATTTTAAAGGTATATATATGCCCACGTAGACATCATAAAAATTGCATCATTATAAATAGTAATGTATCCACGTGAGCACATATATACCTTTAAAATACACTATTAATTAGTGCAGGAGTAAAATGTTCTCCATAAAGTTTGGTATCGTAACAACAATTTCGGTTAAAGTTAGAATATTTTTCAGACTATTTTCCCTAATTAATAATAGAAGTAAAATAGTAAACTCATTAAGTCAATTATTGTTTTCTTAATAGATGTGTCAATTCAAAAGAGACAAATAAGTAGGGACAGAGCAAATATATGTTGGACCTATAAATTTTAAAATTTAATGAATCAGTGTTAACAACGGGTCAAACCAATCAAATTTATAGTTAGATGTATCTTTTCATAATAGTGCACTTTCCCTTCCGAAATTCACCTCTACAAATGGCAACAACTCCTTGGCAACAACCATAATATTACTCATTACCTAATTTTTACCAAATGACAACAACTTGATTGATTGAGTTGTTGCTATCGAAATATTTGGAATTTCTCTTTTCATTGTTCCACTGATCTCTACTCTCATTTTCTTCTGCTCGATTGCTTCTGCCGTGTATTGCCCAAATTCCGGTGAGTTATCACTTATGATTTAGTCTCCTTGCTATGATTTGGCTATCGTTTTAATTTGTTGATCCATAAATGAGTCTGTTAAGTTCCTTTTTTCTTTGATTCAAGCTCAGGAAAAGGGTTAATTTTGTTTTGGGTTTTAAGGTATTTGAATCTGGGTTTCGTACAACTAGTTTTTTGAGAGAAATTGTTGTCAGTCTTCATGAATTCATTAGTACATTTTGCATCAGAAAATAATACTTTGAAAACAGAACAATTTTCCCTGTACTAAATTTCATGAAATCACTGGTGAATGAAAATTTGGAGGGTGAACCCGTAAATTTGGGGTAGGGGATTACAATATGGGGAATCGAACCTCAGCAACAAGGTGGGAGTTTAGGTGACCAATTAACTGAGCTATTAAGATTCCCCCTAATTGCTGGTATAAGTTTAATTATCAAGGTTCAATCAGATGTTGGGACGTAGAAATCACTGATGCTTCTACTGCTTAAAATGTTTTTGTAATGTATTGGCTTCAATATTTGTTTTTTCTTTACACCTTGTTTTTTTTTTCCTTTTTTGTAAATATTACTAGAATTTGAAAAGAAATAAGCCAATTGGGAACCATTGATTGACATAAAAGTTTTGATGAAATCTCCTTTGGTTTTGATTTCTTATTTTAAAAACGGATGGATTGAGAATCTTGATTGTCTTGAGAATTGTTTTTTAAGAAGTGATTGCTTTGAGAATCTTACAGCTTGTTTGGATAGTTGTTACCTATTGTACCGTATTGTGTTGTTAGTTTAATTGAAACGAAGGTTCTGAAATCAGAAGGTGTTCATTTTTCTGTACAATCAGTCTTACTTGTTCAAGGGAAACATAGGGCACGGATGATAAAATTTGATAAGAAATAAAACCAAAGAACCAGATTCAACAGTTCTAAGACTTGTTCTTATAGGTTAAATCTTTAAAAGTAAAGGCCAATGTTATTAAGAATCTTATGTGCCCTAAAGATACATATGGCTGTACGAATTTATTCTCTACAATATCGAATTGAGTATAATTTCAACGAACCGAGTTTGAGAGCCAGTCATAGAACTAAAATGTCAACCTAAACACCTACTAGGTGGAAATCCTGACTGCAGGAGCAGAGCATTGGGTTTTGGAGCAGTTCAGTTAATCAGTTATAATATGAAAGAAACTATAATCCAAGTGAAGCCCAACACAGATACAAATCTTTGTACTGTTTAATAATCCAAAATAGTAATTCAGGAAAGTTAGCTACTGATAACTGGATAGATCAATGTAGTAGTCCTGCTTTCATTTACTGGTACGAGTGACTGTTTGTAACAAAGGGGAATCGGATTGACATGGAACACGGTAATCACATTCATTGATAGAGGAGTTCATCATAGAATAAAAACAAAAGAAAGAAAGGAGGGAGGTTCCAGAGTTGGTCTTAAAAGCAACTAAGAAAATGAAGAGACAACTTCATAGCATAACCCTAACAAAATATATCTTCTTCTATATGTAGGCATCCTCACAAAGTGCACCTACCCTCCCCAAACCTCACTTGTGGGATTACATTGCATATGTTGTTGTTGTAGTAATAGTTGAGCAGTAAATCCATTATATTATTCTAAAGTAGATGTTACAACAGGGGTGAATATGGATTCGTATGTGTAGATGTTACAAAAGGGGTGAATATGGATTCGTATGTGTAGATGTAAATGACCCCATTACTCTAATGATCCATCCATTCTAGGCTAGCAAGCAGACAATGTATTATGTTAAACATGGCCAAAATGAGAAATGACATGCGATGTTATGGGTAAGACCATGAAATTTGTATGATCTTCTCAAACAAAAATATGAAAACCGCATCAACTGATTGACTAAGTAAGGGGAGAAACAATTCCTCAAGTAGAGTCGATGATGTCATCAGAATACAGAGAGAAGATATTTATGGAGTGAGTGTTGAAACACCTCTCAATAAGAAGTAGACTTAGAAGTTGTAATGAGTCTGATCTTGAAAATGTGGATGACTTCAATGATTCTGCAACAGATGAAAATACTGTTGAGTATGATGAAAACGAGGATGATGGTTGGTTGTGATTTTTCAACTAGTCTTAAGCCCAATTTTGCTATTTTTATTGCTTTCTTCATTGGAGTTCCGTTTTCCATCACCTTGCTGAAATGATTAATTTCTATTTTCTACGTTTCCATTTATATCTTCATTTTCTTGCTTTGTAACTTTATTTGTTTATCCCAATTTCTGAGCATCATTTTTATTTGTTAATTTCTATTTTCTGCCTGTAATGTAATTTTTTTAAATATGTTGCAGGCTTGCAGCTCATCATTATGACAAATGTGCATACTAATAATGCTGGAACTGCCGATGTAATTGCAACCCCACCACCAGGTAAGTTGATTCATTCATTAAACCATTCCCTTCAAAGTTTCTAGCTTGTATATCTTTTTTTTATATACACTTAAATATTTTCGTATATTGCTAAAGGGCAAAAAAGAAAGGGAAGGGGGAAGACAACGGGACTTTCAATCCAAAAGAAACTCAAGGAAAGTGTCAATGGAAAGTTGAAGGTAATTATCCCACCAGATCGAATGGTAGCAGTAGGTCCTGGAGCTAAAGATTTTGTTACTGAGCTCTCAGTGACAGTTCTCCATAATGCTAGGCATGATGTCAAGAATTGGAAGGGAGTTGCTGATCTTGCAAAAGATAGGATTGTTGCTCATATGCTGGTAATTCGCTTTCTTTCGATTAAATTTAAAAAACCTTTTGGTCCTTGAATGAATAAAAATATAAAATTCAATCAAAACACTTGGTAAACCGAAATAGAGAACACCTCCCTTGACACAAGAGAATGAAAATGAGACTAAAAAACCATAGGATACTCAGATCATCAAAGCAACATACATTTCAGAATCTTGAATTCCCGGTGCAGATTTCAACTTCTTGATTTGGATTTAGTTGGTTAATTTTCTTGTTTCTTTGCTTTTACAGTAGCGTGCATGAAGTCGATTTTGTTCTAAATGTTTCTCTTTTTTTCTTCCTACTCTCCCCTTGCCACTGCCTCCACCACCCTATGTTCTTTCCCAGCCACCATCTTCACCATTATATGTACCCATTCTCTTCATCTTCTATTTTCCCAGCACCATCTCCACTACAAGATAAAAGTTATGTTGCAGATAATGTTGAAGCACAAGATAGGTTAATGAAAAACCATCTTCAATCTATAAACTATCTATAGTCAAAATTCCAAAGAACTGGAGTTTTTTTAACCTTGTTGATTTTTTTTTGACTTGTTAAACGTGAGGTTTAGCTCTTATATGTTTCTTCATCTTCTTAATTCTATTAGATGGTTGTCTCTTCTTCATCTTGAAGTTGGATAGTTCTCTGATAGTTATTACTCCGTCCGTTCAACAATAGTTGTCCACTATACTATTTTGGGATGTCCAACAATCCTCGTTCACTTTATGAAATCAATGGATAATTTTACACTTAGTTCCTAATTTACCCTTATCATTAATTATAGTCATTTCCTTATTATGTTTTTCAAGACATTGTATTTATTATATTCAAAGGGTGATATAGTAAAATTACCCTTCCGTTTATAGTTTCTTAAGAAGTATACAAAGTCAATAGTGGACAAATATTGTTGGACAAAGGGAGTACTTTTTGTGCCCTTCATTTTCAAATTTTGGAATATCATTCCTCGTTGAACTCAGTCTATCCAAATAAGCTACCGTCTATTTTATTTTGGGCTCAAAAACCTTTTTTCAGACTCAAATTTCAAAATTCATATGGTATGCTTTGATTAGTTAGTTTTTTCCACATCAACGTGAAATAATACAGCATATCCAAGTTCTATTTTGCTCCAGTTCGCTGATGTCATTTATATTGTTCCATGCCATTTTGGATTAGCATGCACGTCAACTTAAGTTAGTGTAGTAATGTTATCATCAGGTAGTTTTCTGTGCACAGTACTGATTATAATAATCTTTATGAGATTGGATTTTCTCTTGGTATTGATTGCATCTAAATCCGTTGCATCTTTAAAAGATCCATCCTAGAAACAGAGCTATCAGATTTCTGGAAGCAATTATTTACCGGTATTGTAAACCGAAATGATTGCTGATTACTGATTAGGCAACCACTCACAAACTTGATCTCTTCTTCTTCTTTTTTTCCATTTCTTGATTGGTACTAGCTAACTATATTGAACGTCGAATCTGCTTGGTTAATGAAATCCAACAGGTTCATCGCTCAACCAACTCGTGGCAGGTATGCTCTTATGGTTTCTGCGGACTAGTGGTACTGAATACATAATTTCAGAACAATACTTTCCTTAAGCAGTCCGGATGAGTAAAGTACGTTTTGTTTCTCATATCGACAATGAACTTCATATCCATTTTCCAGCAACAGAGGATCATTAATGCAATTCATCAAACAATTGTTATATCTTTGTCCAAACAAAGTATTCTTTCATGTCACATTTTTAATTTGTTCAAAAATATCCGATGCAAATTTACTTCAGAGAACTCAGAACTGAAAAATGAAGAAAGGTTTGCAGATCAGGTAATGGTGGCAATAAGGAACAACTTAAGTCAGAATTGAAAGCATACTCATAGGAGAGTCTGTTTGATCCACTTTCAAAGCTCGTGAACCATACACAGTTCTGTTCGAAAATGTGTTAGCAGAATATCTATAAAGTTTTTGTTTCAATACACAGTGAGTTCAGAATTATGGTTTTAGATTGGGAACTAAATTATACATCAGACAAGGATTAAAGTATACAAAAATGTATACTGATAAACTAACTTTAGAGCATTCGACTCTCAAGCATCGCTCAGTTTATTGACAGACAATCAAAGTTCTATTTTAATTAAGCTCACTTAAATTTTATTTTGAGTGCAGGATACCTTCCAGCTTCCGGACATACAACATAATCGGGATACTATCCTTCAAACAGCTAAAAATTTATATCGATATCGCCGTAGTAGGCTACATGATCATTTCAAGAAATTTGCTACAAAAGAGGTAAGGTTGCAAAACATGCCATCACAGGTTAGTGAAGCTGAATGGAAATTCTTGGTGGAATATTTCAACTCTGACGATTTTAAGGTAATTCAGTTGTACAATGGATTTAACTTTATAATATTGTTTTGTTTTCTTTTTCTACTTCTTATAATTAAAATTGAATTCATGGACTCAAAATCAATGCAGAAAATGAGTGAAAGAAATAAAAGTAACAAGGCAAAACAAGAGGTGAATCATATTTGCGGCAGAAAATCCTTCCAAGCAATATCATTTGAAGCGGTGAGATATGTCTTTCTTTATTTTATTTTATGGATTTTGATTTTTCTTTTATCAATAACTTAATTTGATTTGTTTTGGTAGAGGGACACAAACACCGGAAAAGAGCCAAACTCTCAGAAATTTTGGGAAATGACTCACGTGAACTCAAACGGGCATTGGGTTAATGATGCTTCTGCTGAAGTGAATGTACATAGAAAAATCTTATCTTTATTCCTAGAATGAGTCTGTCTAAATAAATCTTGAAAGTTAAAACTTGTATAACTTGCTTGTAGGATAAGGTGAAAGAAGTTGTTGCTGAACAAATTCAAGAAATTGAAGAGGGTACCGATGTGGACCTTATTGCTAATGCTGCATTTATGCAAATTATGAGAGAAAAAGCAGGGTATGTTCGTGGTCAAGGATCGGGAGTTAAGCCAGCGAGTTGGAGATCCAGAGATGAAACTCAAGAGCAACTGGAAGCACAACAAAAGGAGATAGAAGAAGAACGGTGTAAACGAGAGAGTTTAGAAAGCAAGCTTATGGAAGTAAAAAATCAGCTTGAGGAGGAGCGGAGAAGTCGAGAAGTCATGGAAACTCGTTTAGTGCGTGAGCAAAAATTGTTAAAAGAGGGCGTAATGGCATTAGTATCCCATATGCAAAGTTCCATGGTATTTATTTAGTATAAACTGCTAAACTAGTAAATGCTACATTACTACTATAGTCACTCTCACTATCTCTGCTTCTTCCTCGTTCTCATATCCTTCCTTTATACCACAAACTAAATTCTTTAGTTGTACCATGTTTAACAGAATGGACTTCCTGCTGCAATTTTCAACATCATTAATAATTCAACAGGTT
This sequence comes from Solanum tuberosum, assembly GCF_000226075.1. Taxonomy (NCBI): domain Eukaryota; kingdom Viridiplantae; phylum Streptophyta; class Magnoliopsida; order Solanales; family Solanaceae; genus Solanum; species Solanum tuberosum. Next base: position 101,236 of record NW_006239366.1, read on the forward strand.
CAGACGAGGCAAGTCCTACAAGTCTTATGGATAAAAACTAGGTAAGTAAACTTTATCTAACTCGTGTAAAATTATCTTTCTTGGTTGTAAGCAAGAATGAGTCTTTTAATTGCTTGATTAAGTCTTGGTACGTTCAGTAGCAAAGTTTCAAGTCATTGTTATTTTGTAGTTCTGGAAGTCATTGTTATTTTGTAGTCGTATATCTGGAAGTCATTCTTATCTTGGTTGTATGCGTAAATGTTCGTCTAACAAGTTGAGCCTGCCCTCAAAGATACGGGACAATTTTGGCTGAAAACTCGTATTTGGACAGCCCAAGCATACCCTAAATTGTAAACTAGATACTATTATTTAGAGTACTTAATTAGATTTAAGACAAACGGAGAATTGATACATTCTCCACTGGGAGTTTTTTTTCTTTTCTTTTGAGTAAAGTTCTCTACTAGGAGTATCTCGTGTGGTATTTGGTGCAGCTTTGTGTGAGCAAATATTTAACTTTTTGAGGAAGTTTTTAATGTTTTCTGTTTCCAAATACTTTTCTTGGTTTGATACTTTTACAACTTTTTTTGCAATTTTATTGTTAGCTGAATTTTCTGCCCCATCCATTCTATAGAATGTGAACTTCTAGTGATGCGATTAGTTGCAAAAACCAGTAATATTATGTGGTTCCGACCCTCTTTTGCTCTTTAAATATGTACTTCGTTTACTTTATAACTTACTTTTTCGAAATATAATTATATTTATCTTTTATTTGTAGGATGAACATTCATAAATCAACATTGCTGACAATATGGTTCATGTAATGCACAAGCTATTGCAAGAAGATTCTTTTAGACTACTCTTGTAATTAGAATGTAATGCCTTGCTTATATCTTTTGTTCTTTATGTAAGTAAAAGTATATATTTAGGAGTATTTAGTTTTTGGAAGTAACTAAATTTCTGGTGCATGCATCAGTTTTATGGATTGCATCTTTGCAAATATATATTCTTTTTACTAAAGGTGTATAAAAAATAACTAATTTATGCCAATAAAAATTAGGGCATAATACATAAATATGTGGTATGCCCTTTAACTTGACCTTAACTTATATTGAAGCCCTTTCATGTCCACCCATGAGAAAATAAGAGCTCGTCAAACTATCATCTTCATTTCCGAGGTCAATCAATCGGTAGTCCTCCAATTTCCTCACGAATGCTTAAAGAAATAGCTTATGCCACTCATATTGTCCTGGATTGACAAATTAAGAGACACTTGGATATGAGTTTCTTGTGTAAACCTTTTGTGTTGATAATTGGCTTCTCGACAATCAGTGGACTTTAAAATGATCAAATTGATCCCTATTACATGGGGGTTGGACTATTTTAGTCCTTCATACATATTACGTAACATAAATTTTTAATGCACAGAAAAATGATTATTTTGTCCTTCATTTATACTACCTTCAAAGGTAGCTCTTGTACCAAAAATCAATTTTTGTTTCAACTTTCAAAATCCACCTATATAGCAGTACTGTCTAAAGCAAATAGATAAATAAAAAACAATAAATCCTTTTCATTCATTGCATTGCTTTTCAGAATCTCACTCTAGATGAATATTTTTCTTTTTTTTTTCTTTTCCAATAAGTGGGTTTCACTAAGGCTACAGAATAGCACATTGTTGTAACTAATCATCAAGACATCATCTCATATCTCATGTCTCATATCTATCTTCTATATTACCTTAAAAGCATGAACTCCTACCTTGAATGTTAAATTACTATAATATCCCTAACTTAGATTGTGACTTTTTCGATGAGTTGTGACTTTTTTGATAAGTTGTGACTTTTTTCAAATGGTTGTGATTTTTCGATGAATTGTGACTTTTCCAAAGAGTTGTGACTTTTTCAAAGGGTTGTGACTTCTCCAAAGAGCTGTGATTTTTTCAATAAGTTATGATTTTTCCAAAGGGTTGTGACTTCTTGAAAAGATCATGACTTTTCAGATAAGACACAAAAAACACTTGTTCATACTACCCTTTGTTGACTATAAATAAAAGGGTTTCCTCTCATCCAAAGGGTTGTGACTTCTTGGAAAGGTCATGAATTTTCATATAAGACACAAAAAACACTTGTTGATACTTCCTTTTGTGACTATAAATAGAGGGGTTTCCTCTCATTTTTCAACCACAATCTTTTTAATCTTCTACTCTTCTTCTTCTTGCATTTTTAAAAAATTCGTGTTATTTATTGTCGTTGAGTGACTTCGAAGTTTAGCGGAATATGAGGTATCACTATTCTGATGAAGTAAATTGTCCTATCCTAAGAGAGTATATTTTTTAACCTCGAGTACTTGAGGAAAATAATTCTGACGATATAATAATTATTTTTTCTCTTATTATATATATTAGTATATAATGTTCCAATATATGAAGTTAACATGATGTAGTCTAGATTCATTTGTTTTTGTTAACAATTTCTCTTGT
>NW_006239366.1:103858-104004 GCF_000226075.1 Solanum tuberosum
TTATTAAACTTCTCAAGAGTTAGAGAATTGTCACGATTTGCTTTTTGATGCTCAATACAAAATACTAACTTTATTTATCAATGCTACTTATGTGATTTAGATTGTCAGGAAGTTTTCTTCAAAATAGTTATTACTATATAAACATT
>NW_006239366.1:104027-138322 GCF_000226075.1 Solanum tuberosum
TCTTAATATTTAAGTATTTTCGAGAAGAAAAGTTTATATGACTTGTAATAACGTCAGTTTAAATTTGTATTGGTTTAATTTTTATTGAGGTATAAATTCATTTATTTTGTTAACAATTTCTCTTGTGATGTAGATATATTTTTCTGAATATCTTTTCCCAAAATTATTAAACTTCTCAAGAGTTAGAGAATTGTCACGATTTATTTTTTTGATGTCCAAGACAAAAGAATGAATATATTTATCAATTCTACTTATATGATTTAGATTGTCAGGAAGTTTGCTTCAAAATATTTATTACTATATAAACATTGCCCTTGTGTTTTACTGATTTACTATTTCTTAATATTTCATTATTTTCAACGAAGAAAAGTTCATATGACTTGTAATAACGCTAGTTGAAGTTTGTACAAGTTTAATTTTTATTGAGGTATAAATTCATTTATTTTTGTTAACAATTTCTCTTGTGATGTAGATATATTTTTCTGAATATCTTTTCCCAAAATTATTAAACTTCTCAAGAGTTAGAGAATTATCACAATTTGTTTTTTGATGCTCAAGACAAAAGAATGACTTTATTTATCAATGCTACTTATGTGATTTAGATTGTTAGGAAGTTTGTGTGTGTATATATATATATTGTATATATTGTATTATCAAGTTAAAAAGATCTTCTAACTTCAAAATATATTATTTTTAAATTTTCCTAGTTCTTTTTAAAGAAAAAAAATCACAACAAATGTGAAAATATGTGAATATATATGAATCATTTAAAATTTATCATTAACAAAATAAATTTTATATTCAGTAATATTGAATAAACATTTTCATTTTACCCCTACACTAAATTAAAATCTAATACCTATAAAAAGATAGTTACATTAATTAAAAGTCCTATTTATTTATGTAAGTGTAAAATTTATTAGAAATTCATCTATTGCACATTAATTATTTAGTGATAACATTATAAATTCTCTTAGTTATTAGAAATTATTGCAAATGTTATTCACACTCTTTTACACTCTTTAGTTATAATATTATGAATTCTCATAGTTATTACATTAATTGTTTCTATCTTTAATCTTTCCTTATATTAATTTTTGACCAATAATTTCATATTATTGTATCACCCCTATATATGTGATAACAGGGTGTTGTTATTTTTCCTTTGATAAATCATGCTTTGTTGAATAAATTGAAAATTGTTTACAAGTATATGAACTATATCCTTGTTGGGTGTAAGATAAACAAGTAATTATATATATGATTTCACATATAAAATATATTCTTTAATTTTAATTTTTAGTTTTTCGGTAAAAAAGGGAAACCTTTCTCAGTTAACTATGGACAGTCAGATAACTATCTTTGATTTATGTACAGTCAATCGAGAAGTTAAATATGAGAGTAAAAAAAAGAACGTCATCTATTATGTTATAACTTATAAAATAAAAATTAATATACAAAAATAGTTCTAAAAAATAAAATGTAGTTTTTCTCCGCATGTTCATATGACATCTAATAAGATTAAGTGCAATACACGTGTAAATCACATCTGGTTAGATGGCAAGAAAAATACACAACAAATATTGTCTACAAGGTAATATTAGTGAGATACGACTAATTACATGATTGAACCACATCAAATTGAAATAAATATACATATTATTGCATTTAACTAATAATTTTTTTCATTGACCATCTTCATCGGTTCGTGTGAATAAGAGATATATATGATGATCTACATTGAACATTCACAAAAGAATCTGCAATATTATTTTGTGCAAAGCTTATTATTCAAATCTTCGCTTAAATTTTCTGAATTGCTAATTGTGTCGAAAAACTAGTATTAGTAAAAGTAGGAAGCTTTAAAATGTAAAGTTGGATTACCATTTCGCCCCTACACTAAATTATGATATTATAAATCATTTAATTAATCATTAAATAATAAATTATGTATTATATTACAAGTGAAAAAGCTCTAAATGAAAAGTTACTCTACAATCAATCATAGTATCATATTTTTGCATTTTTTCATCAGTTTTTATAAATATTGACTGCCTTAATGACTTGATAAAATTCTTACACCATAACGGGTCGTTTGGTAGAATGTATAAGAATAATATTAAATAGAGTATATTTGTAATGCTTGCATTAATAATACTTGTATTAGAGCCCGTTTGGATGGGATTAGATCCTGTTTGGATTGACCGAAAGAAAAGTAGTTTTTAAGTTAAAAAATAATTTTAAAAAAAGCAAACTTAAATGGCTTTTAAGTCAAAAAATAAAAAGTAGGGAGAATCCTACTTTTGGTTTTTAACTTTGCCATACACTCCCAAAAACTAAAAAGAACTTAAAAGTAGGTTTGATCAACTTTTAAGTATAAACAAACTCAGATTTTGATTAAATAAAATGGCCATGGCCAAAATTAGTTTTTTTTTTAAAAACTCTTATAAAAGGTACTAACTTATAAGTCAAAAGTAGATGGTATCCTACTTTTGATGTTTGACTATTGTAAAACTTTTTTGGCTTAAAAGTGAAAGTGGGTGCTTTAAAAGGGTGTTGTGATTGGATTAAAAATTGGACAAACCTACTTTTAAGTCAGTTTTTGACTTCTGAAAGCGTTTGACAAATATAAAAATAACTTAAAATAAGTAAAAAATGTAAAACCTCGAAAAAAAATTGAGCCAAGACTAGAACCATCCTTCGTTGTGAGTATGATTTTACCGAGGAATTTAAATTTTCTTGAGTATTAAGGTCACTAGATGTAGTACCTTGAGTTCCAAAAAGAACGGAAGAGAAATTCATTCGAGTTATTCGTAAGTTCTTTAAGTTTTGGGTCAACTTCAAACGACCATAACTTTCACTACATAATGAGTTAGGTGGCCCACAAGATATCAAATGAAAGGTCTTTGGATTATCTTTCCAACTCCACCGAGTTTGCTAAGTTTCGAGTTCGGAAGAGTGAGATATTCTCGTTTGAATTCTGCCTATCCAGTTAAGGAAAGTTACCCAAAATTTATGAGGGGTATTTTGATCTTTTCCTTACCCCTTCAGATTTAAAACGTTTTTAGTAAGGTTTTAGGGGTCTAAACCGATTTAGTTCAGTTTACACAATGCTAATTACGCTTAGGGTTTTAGAAGAGAGTTCAAGAAGAGAAAAGAGGAGAAAAAAGGGAAGGTTCAATGCGTTCATCAAGATTTCTTGCGAATCGAGGATTGGTTCACCAAGGGTTTGATCCCTAAAGAGGTATGTAAGTTTTCATAGTGTTGGGTTCGTTCACCCACACGTCAATCATGTTTTACATTAACGAATTCATCCCTAGATTTTGAGGAATTAAGTTCTTGATGAGTTTCTTGAAGATTTGTTATTCGTTCTTGAATCTTGATGTTTGGTTGAGTTCTTGAGACGAAGATTTTGTTAAGGGGTTGAGTGAATTGATAGTTCTTGAGTGAGTTTCGCTAGAATTGTTCTGGGTTATAGGAATTCGAGAGATTTTACCTTAGAATTTCAGTGGGCATGAGTTGAATCAGGTTTGGGAGAAGAAGAAAAGACTGGGCAGAAATTGGCGCCCAAGTCCGTGTCGCGGACTGACGCGGACTTGCTCCCCCAGATAGAAATTTCCCTCTCCACGTCACGGAGAGAATGCGGACTCCACTGTTTCAAAAATTATTTTGCGACCAAATAATATAATTCATCTCCACGTTGCAAACTTGCTCCCCAGATAGTGTTTTTCGACCATTTCTCATTATTAACTATCTGAAACTCATTTAATCATCACGACATTCTTCCAATCATAAATCATAACCTTGAATTCATAATTCTAATTCAAGGTAGAGTTAAGAATTAAGTCTTGAGGGTTCTTTCGAGTATTTTGAGAAAGTCCCTTTGAGTCTTTTGAGGAGTCTTCTACAATTTCTAATAACTTGTTTCAAGACTCGAGCAAGTGAGTATGAGAATGAGGAGATTGTATTCATGAGTCTACATTATCATCACGAGATCCTTCATATCATGAATCATAACTCTTGAATTCATAATTCAAATTCAAGAGAGAGTTAAGAGTAGAGTTCAAGAAAACCTTTGAGTTCAATTGTGAATCTTTTGAGATCAAATATCGATTTGAGCTAAGTTTTGAGAAAAGTAAGTATGAGAATGAGAAGAGTCGTATACTTGAGTTCCATATTGTTATTTAGACCCTTGAATCGAGTTGTTCATGCCCATAACTTCCGCATGAACTCCATCAGTTGAGTATCTTTGAGAGGAGTAGTATCTCCAAGTTCTAAGTTCTTGAGCATTGAGTTTTAATCCTTTCGAGATTATATTCCTAATCATGGGACTACTACATGTTACCATGAAGTCCTTGAGTAGAGTTGTTCATGTCCATAATTCCGCATGAACCCTATGAGTTGAGCATTCTTGAGATGAGTAGTATCATTGAGTTCTTGAGTTCTATGTATAGTTATTGAAAACCTTGAATTGAGTCGTTCACGCCCATAATTTGGCATGAACCCTATTTTGAGAAGTCTTTTACAATCGCTTTAAACTTTTTTTAAGACTTGAGCACCTGAGTTTGAGAAAGAGTAGAGTTGAGTTCATTTTTTCAAAATGAATATATGAGAACTAAGTATTCCCAAGAGTAATTGTTTTCACATTTTAAAAGATGAGGAAACTGAGATTTCCACATGAGTTTTGAGGAGTGATATACCGTGAGTTTATGGTATTTTTGATGCATTTCACTTAGAAGTTGGGTGTGTCTAGGGCTATATTTTATTAGAAATAATGTATTTTGTATCATGTTTGCAGGAAATAAGCTTGGAATGCAGTTGATGGAGATGACAACTGAAAGTATGCAGAAAGTGCCACCCACATAGTTACCCATGGACCGTAGGTCTTGTGACGGTCCGTCGTTGGGTAGGCGTGGATGGATCATCAGGTAATTCTGACTAAGTGTGGAACTACGAAACGACTGACGGACCTTAGGTTGACCCACGGGCCGTCCTGCACACCCATCGATGAGTTCAGAGAGTTGAAGTTCCAGTACCTGATGAAAAATCTTAAGTGTGGAGCCACGGAAGAGGACTCACGGACCGTGGATCGACCCATAGTCCGTCCTACACGTTCGTCGTTGATGATCTGAGAGTGAAGGTTCCAGGCCCTGCTGAAAGGTGCTAAGTGTTGAACCACAGAGGGTGACCTCCGGACTGTAAGTCATCCCATCGTCCATAGGTCGACCCACGGTCCGTAGGTCATGTCGTCGACAGAAACCGCGTCCAGACTGCTTATTTCCTTATTTTGTTTCCTTTTTGTTTAGGACATATTTTTCTATAAATAGGGTATGTAAACCTCGTTTTTTAGGGTTAGACATTATTGTTTACTTTTAGTTCTTGGTATTTTGTGAAATTAACTTGCAACTTTAGCAATTTGATTTCCGGATTTCATTTTACAAGATTTTGACTTTGAAATTCGATTGGAGATTTCGGGTTTCTTCTACTCTAATCGTAAGTTCATGAATTCTCTTGATCAAAACATGAATTTTGTTCTTTCAAGCATGAGTAGCTAAATCCACAACTAGGGTTGTGGGAACCATAAGCAATTGACAAAGTATGAATAATAATTAAGTAATTCTTGAATAGTGTTTATGCATGTATTGTTAATTCTTTCGCTTAAAAGTCTTTTTAACGGTGGCCAACGTTAGAACTCGCCTTGTTGCTACTTGCCGGACTAAGGAGGTAGTTAATGAGAAAAGAATTAACAACATAGATTTAGTGGATGCTATCTAATAGTCTAATGTCAATTGGTACGAGGGTGAAAACTAAGCCATACATTGATGTGATATCTAATCTGAGGTAAAGGTAAGGGTTAGTGAAGTATACACTCGTAGTTGGACCAAGGTGCGTAGTGAAATTCCCTATTTGGAGAACCAATCACCTAGGGATACCTATCTTACCAACTTTGCATGTAAAACACTAGGAAATGATTACTATTATTAGGATTACTGCATTAATAGCTTATGGGGAACACATACACCCTAGTTTCTTTCTCATATTGATAATCAAAAGTTTGAATCCTGCTCACTTGTTACTCAATCAACAATATGTTATTTGCTTACAAAACCTCCTTTTTTATTTACTTGTCTCGGATATTGTTTGACTAAACAGAGATAATAGTGAGTTAAGTTTAAGTCTGAACCATATTCCTCGTGGGATCGACCCCAACCTACAAGTTGGGTTCTTTATTTGACGACGATCGCTTATGCTTCTTTAATAGAGGTATAATTTGAGCGTATCAAATTTTGGTGCCACTGCCAGGGAATTTGGATTTTAGATTAAGTTTAACTACATTATTGAACTTTAGTCAATTATTTCCTGATTTTACATTTTTGTTTTCTATAGGTTTCTACTCTAGTGTATGCCAAGTACACGGAGTCAAGGCGAACCATTGACCCCATACGACCTTGAACTAAGCAAGACTTTGAGAAAAATGGCAAATCAAGGGGGCAATAATAATCCGGTCATAGAGGATCATAAGGATGGAGTGAATAATAAGAATGCTCAGGTTCTGGTGGTAATCTACTCGGAGATGCATTGAGGGTGCAGAATTCGCCAGAACCCAGACTGCGAGATAACTACAGGTTCGACTTCAATACAGTTGAATCAGAAGGACCTATTGTTCTTCCTCCTCTACCTCCGGGGCATACATTTGTGGTGACCAACAGTCTAATACAAATGCTTTTAGCAAGAGGGTTGTTTTCCGGTCTAGCTTCGGAAGATCCGCATGGTTATATGGCTAAATTAGAAGTGCCTACAAGAGTTGTGTGGGATGACCAGAGTTGGATATGAATGTCATAGGGTTGAGAGTTTTCCCTCTATCGCTGACCGGTGATGCTGCGGTGTGGTTTTCTGAGCTTCCATATAATTCAATTCATACATAGGACCAATTACACCGAATGTTCATGGCAAAGTATTTCCCGTTGTCTAAATCACAAGGAGAAGCTCAACAATTTCATAGCAATACCTGGAGAGTGTGTGAGCAGTTCATGGGATAGGTTCATTGCATTCATAAGAAGTGTTTCGAATCACCGCATAAATGATGAGTCACTGAAGGAGTACTTCTACAGAGGTCAAGATGACAATGAAAAGTTTGTGCTTGATACTATTGCTGGAGGACCATATGGTGAGTGCGCTTTTGAGGAGATCGCTGAGAAACTAGAGAAGATTTCCCAAAATAATAAGGTAAGGAGCACTAGAAAGTCAGACAATGGTAGAAGCACATTTGCAGTTCAAGCCACACCTAGTCAATCCAGTGATGATATTCGTGAAGAGATGACTAAAATGAGGACAGAACTGGGTTTGGTACTAAAGCATGTGATTGGAGGTGCAGAGAAGGTGAATGTGGTAAATTATCTGACTAGAACTCCACCACCACCAGTTGAAGAATGCTACTATGATGAGGATGCGTATTTGGTGAATGATCAGACGGGGGGTTTCCGAGCCAATGCCCAAGGTTCCAACTCGGATAATTAGCACCAAGGTCGGAACTATGGAAAATACAATCGAGAGGGTACCTATGTCCGGGATGGGAATTATAATCACGATAACAACTACAACTGGAACAACTATGGCAACAGAAACGAGAGAGTTGGGCCTTATGTTCCACCTACAAATCAGGAATCTGGCAATAGAAAAGTTGGGGGTAGTATGTCACGTATTGAGGATATGATGCAGAAGATAATTGATGCGACTGATGAGAATGTGAAAGAGACGTGAAATGACTTGTGTGGAATCGGTCAAAAAGTTGATGCTCATACAGTGTCGATAAAGCAACTTGAGCAGCATTTTAATCAGTTGTCCACTATAGTGAACCCACATCAGCCTGGCACACTTCCTTGCAACACCATCCAGAATCCAAAGAATGATGGGCATTGTATAACAGTCACTACTCGAGGAGGTAAACAAACCATTGATCCCCCTATGCCGTCTGAGGTTGAAATTGTGGTAGAAAGAGATGATGATGAGATTGAGGTTACTGGAGAGTCTAAGAATGCTACAAAGAAGGAAGCAGAGGTGACCCAAAAAGCTATTCCCATGCCTAGACCTCCACCTCCATTCCCACAGAGTTTAGTGAAGAAGACCGAAGAAGGTCTATACCGCAGGTTCATCACTATGTTGAAACAGCTTTCCATTAATGTTCCGTTGATAGAAGCTTTGGAGAAAATGCTTGGGTATGCAAAGTTTATAAAGGATTTGGTGACCAAAAAGAGGGCCGTCAGTTTTGAGAAGGATGAGAGGTTGCAACATTGCAGTGCTATTGCTACTAGGTCACTTGTACAGAAGAAAGAGGATCATGGTGCTTTCACTATTCCTTATACCATTAGGTTGTTGCATTTTGCGAAGGCGTTGTGTGATTTGGGTGCTATCATTAATTTGATGCCATTATCTATCTACAAGAAGTTGGGTTTAAGGGCTCCAAAACCAACTGCGATGCGACTATTCATGGCCGATAGAACTGTGAAGAAGCCCATTGGTGTTCTCCAAGATGTCCTTATGAAAGTGGAGTCGTTCATTTTTCCTGCGGATTTTGTGATACTTGATTGTGAGGTTCCCATCATCTTAGGGAGACCATTCCTTGCTACTGGGTGCACCTTGGTCTATATAGAGAGAGGACAAATGAAGTTCCGATTGAATAATGAAGAGGTAACTTTCAATATCTGTAGGTCTATGAAGCAGGAAAGCGATCTCAATTCAGTATCAATGGTGAATCATATTGTGGAGCGAGGTTCTGATGTGTCTATTGAAGAGAGGTTGGGTGTTGTTGGTTGCACTAGCAACAATATATGATCTTGAAATCCTTCAAATGGATGAAAAAACAACTTTTTTAAATGGAGAGTTAGAGGAAGAAATTTACATGGAACAACCCGAGGGGTTTGTGGTTCCTGGTAAAGAAAGAAAAGTATGCAAACTTGTGAAGTCACTTTATGGACTGAAACAAGCACCCAAATAGTGACATGCAAAGCTTGACCAAACAATGTTGGCAAACGGATTTAAGATTAATGAGTGTGACAAATGTGTTTACATTAAGGACACTCCAAATCATAAGGTCATTGTTTGTTTGTATGTGGATGATATGTGTAACACCCCGAAAAATTTTTGAGCTAAGACTCAAACCATTTTTTGTAGTGAGTAAGAGTTTACGGAGGAATTAAAAATTTCTTCAGTTTTAGGGTCGCCAGATGTAGCACCTCGAGTTTCAAAAAGAACTAATTAAAGAGAATTCCTTCAAGTCATTCCTAGGTTCTTCTAAGTTTGAGGTCAACTTCAAACGACCATAACTTTCAGCACAGGATGAATTAGGAGACCCATAAGATATCAAATGAAAGGTCTTGTAATTCTCTTTTCATCTCCATTGATTTTCCTAATTTTCGAGCTCGTATGAGGGAGATATGCTCTTTTGAAGTTAGGCTATCTATTTAAGGAAAGTTACCCAAAAATATGAGGGGTATTTTAGTCTTTTCCTTACCCCCACTTATTCTGAACGCGAATTTCACCCAATTAAGGGTCTAAGATGATTAGAATCAGTTTCATTCATCCCCAAAGTGTTTAGGATTTTAGATAGAAGATTCAAGAGGAGAAAAAAAATCAAAGTAGACTCCATTCAAGATTCTTTCAATCTTTTTCAAGATTCTTCTTCAAGGTAAGTCTTTCTCCAAGAATTCCTTCTTTCCAACTCAAATTCCTCCATACAATTATGAATCACTAATGAAAATCATAATTCTTGGTCATAGAGATTTCAAGAAACTAATTCAAGAATCTCAAGAAACATTTTCTTGATTGTTTACCTTCAAGCTACGGTTTTAAGGATTCTAATCAAGTTCTTCTTCAAGATTCTTCAAGAACCTTTTTCTTTGAGGTATGTAAGCTTCCATAGTGTTGAATTTTTTCACCCACAGACCAATCATGAGTTTCTTTTACGAATTTCATCCATGAGATTGAGTATATTGATAATCTTGTTGAGTTCTTGAAGTTTTGTGTTTCGTTTTTGATAATGAAGTTCTTGTTGAGTTCTTGAGGTGAGAATTGCGAATGAGTGTTGTTCTTGGTGGTTTTTTGGTGTAGAATTCTCTGTAATTAGGTTGGGTTTAAGGATCCAAAATAGTTTGGAGGAAATCATTTGAGTTTATATGAGGTAGGGCTGGAAAATAATTGAAGAAAAGTTCGTCGGATTCGTCTAGAACGTGGCTGGGGTGGCGCGCCCTGTTGTGCCTGAGGGGCTGGCGCCCTGCGCCTGCAGTACGCCCCAGACAAGCCTCAGTCAACTGAGGGCTGGCGCGGTGTGCCACTGCTGCGCAAGGTACGTCAGGTTCTTTCCGCCTCCATTTTTAGTTCCATATTTGATCTTTCATAACATGTCTTCGCTCTCTTAGTGATTTTTACTATTCAACCTACATCCAATCATCAAGAAATCCAATATATCAATTTACGATCCTTGAATTCATAATTCAAATTCAAGGAAGAGTTAAGAGTAGTGTTCAAGAAAGTCTTTGAGTTAAATTGTGAATCCTTCGAGATCAACTATCGATTTGAGTTCTTCAAAAGGGTTCTTTCAATCCCTATTGATTCTAAACACTCTAAACTACTTCTAAACATTGAGAAATCATTCATAACATGAATCATAACCCTTGAATCCATAATTCAAATTCAAGGAAGAGTTAAGAGTAAAGTTCGAGAAAGTCCATTTGAGTCTTTTTTAGGAGTTTTCTACAATAACTTTTAAATTGTTTCAAGACTCGAGTAAGTGAGTCTGAGAATGAGGAGAACGTATTCATGAGTCAACATTATCATTGAGATCCTTGAGTCAAGACGTTCATGCCCATAATTCCGCGTGAATTTGAGTATCTTTGAAAGGAGAAGTACCTTCAAGTTCTAAGTCTTGAGTATTGAGTTCCTAATCCTTTTGAGATTAAGTCTTGAGTATTGAGTTCCTAATCTTTTTGAGATTATATTCGTAGTCATGAGACTACTACATGTTAGCCATGAAGGTCCTTGAGTTGAGTAGTTCATGCCCATAATTCCTCATGAACCCTATGAGTCGAGAAGTCTTGAGATGAGAAGTATCATCAAGTCCTTGAGTTGAGTAGTTCATGCCCATAATTCCGCATGAACCCTCTTAGTCGAGCACTCTTGAGATGAGTAGTATCATTGACTCCTTGGGTTATAGAGTTTTTGAGTTCCAAGTATTGAGTTCTATGCATGGTTATTGAAAACCTTGAATTGAGTCGTTCACGTCCATGATTCGGCATGAACCCTTTTTTAAGAAGTATTTTTACAAATTGTTTTAAAACTAGTTTTAAAGACTTGAGCACTGAGTTGAGGAAGAGTAGAGATGAGTTCATTTTCTTTAAAATGATATATGGGAACTAAGTATTCCAAGAGTAAATATTTTTACATTTAAGATGAGAGGAAACTGAGATTTCCAAAAGAGTTTTGAGCAGTTTGAGTACTATCTCTTTTAAGAGAAAGATTTTTGAGTAATAATCTCAAAACACAAAAAGAGTTATGTATTAAACATATGATCTAGTTATATTTTGGGAGTAGTATTGAGCATTGATATGGGGGAGAGTTCAGACAACTCACAGACCCTTTAAACCATGTAGTCAATGTGGGTAGAAAGGGTCATACTCTTTAGATGATTCATTAATGTTTTTAGCATAGACTAGTGGATCCACTTAGTAGTAAGTTTTATACCCCCGGCAAAGTATAGGATGGTTCTGGCAGCGTGGGCTAGACGATGTATCATCTCATAGCTCATAGTGATGGTTGTCGGTTAGAGAATCTCCCACAAAGAAATTTTGTATTTTTATATACGAACTGAGTATTATTGTATTTTTTAAAATATATTGAGTTGCTATCTACAGCTTTACAACTTTCTATATATTGCATCTTTTGTTGTTTCTTTACTCTTGAGTATCCAGAGTTGAACTATGTTTCACAGAGTTAAGTATCTTACTATTGAGTTGAGCCCTATTTCTCTGAGTTGAGTAACTTACTATTGAGTTGAGCCCTATGTTCTCTGAGTTGAGTTGAACTATGTTTCATTAAGTTGAGTTGAGATGAGATGAGTGAGTTGAGAAGAGGTAAGTATGTTTCTTTTCCATCAGTTCAAGCTTACATTTATGCTTTAAAATTCCCCTTACATGCTCGTACATTCCATGTACTGAGCCATTTGGCCTGCATCATTTCATGATGCAGTTACAGGTATTCAGGATCATCAACATGCATTTCGTTGAGGTCAAGTGATATTCCAGTCAGCTTTGGTGATCCATCTTATATTCTGAAGGACTTCACCTTTATATTACAGTTAGTAGTTTTGAGATGTCGTGGGACTTGTCCCGATATCCTTCTGTAATAGTAGAGGCTTCATAGATAGACAGAGTTGAGGAGTTTCTATATTTACTTATATCTTGAGTATTGTATAGACTTTTAAAAAGGTTGAGTATTTGAGTTCAATGAAATTTAATTCAGTTTTTAAGCTTTTATATGCTTGAGTTAGTCTTCCACTTGTAGTCATCCAGGATGAGGGTTCACTTGGGGACCAGCAATGGTTCTCGAGTGTCGGCCACGTCCAGGGTGTAGGCTCAGGTCGTGACAATATGTTAATCATCACTAGAGACTTAGGTGACATAAATGCTACTAAGCAAATGCTTACTAGTATATTTGAAATGAAAGACCTTGGAGTGGCAGATGTTATATTGGGAATAAAAATTCTTCGAACTCCACAAGGTTTGGCTTAGTCACAGTCTTATTATATGGAAAAGGTACTTGAAAAGTTCAAGTATTTGGATTTCAATATTGTCAAGACTCCAATAGACGTGAGGTTTGCACTTTGAAAATATAAAAAGTGACTCACAATTGGACTATGCGAGAGTGTTGGGAAGTTTAATGTATATCATGAATTGTACACGACCAGATATAACATGTGTTATTAGTAAGTTGAGTCGGTACACGAGCGATCCAATCAAACTCACTGGATGGCAATGAAAAGAGTTTTAGGGTATTTAAAACATACTCAAAACTATGTTTTGCATTATGACAATTATCCAGTAGTAATTGAAGGATATAGTGATGCAAATTGGATCACCGGATCAAATGAAGTAAAATCCACAAGTGGATATGTATTTACTCCTGGTGGTGGAGAAGTCTCTTGGAAATCATCCAAACAGACATGTATTGCTCGCTCCACTATGGAATCTGAATTTATTGCTTTAGATAATGCCGGTGAAGAAGCTGAATGGCTCCGAAATTTCTTGGAAGATATTTCGTATTGGTCTAAAACATTGGCACCTGTTTGCATACATTGTGATAGTCAAGCTGCAATAGGTAGGGCAGGGAGCATAATGTATAACTGTAAATCTCGTCACATAAGACGGAGACATAATACTGTTAGAGAACTACTCTCTAGTGGAATTATCACAATTGACTATGTAAGGTCAAAATATAATGTATCGGATCCACTTACAAAAGGCCTAACTAGAGAGGGAGTTGAAAAGTCATCTAAGAGGATGGTTTTAAGGCCTAGGACAAGTCAAGCATGATGGTAACTCTACCTAGAAGACTGGAGATCCCAAGAGCTAGGTTTAAAGAGATCAAACAAAGTTGTGTTTGACGGTCCAACATTGTCAAATAGCTATAACCTTAACTCGTTGCATCAATACACAACCCAAGACAACTCTAGATGAATCACAATAGATCACATAACCGTCTGAACCCTCTTGTAGAGTCAAAACATGAGTTGTAGTCAACCTAGTTTTCAGTTATGAGAAGATCTTCTCACACTCATCTAACCACTGAAACTTAACCTTTTTTTGAGTCAACTTAGTCAATGTAGAAGTTATGAATGAAAATCCTTCCACGCACCTTCTGTAATAACGCAAATTCCAAGAAACTTCTGATATCTGTAGGAGATGTGGGTCTGGGCCATTGCTTCACTGCCTCTATTTTCTGAGAATCCACTCGGATCCCTTCGCTAGACACTATATGACCAAGGAAACCAACTTATTGTAACCAAAACTCACATTTTCTAAACTTAGTGAATAACTGGCAATCTTTGAGAGTTTGCAGAACAACTATCAGATGAGTCGCATGCTCCTCCTTATTCCTAGAGTAAATGAGAATATCATCAATGAAGACAATAACAAACAAGTCCAAATACTGCTTAAACACCCTGTTCACTAAGTCCATGAAAGTTGCAGGAGCATTGGTTAGTCCAAATGACAACTACAAATTCATAATGACCATACCGAGTCCTGAATGTTGTTTTCGGGATGTCACTATCTCTGACTCTGAGCTGATGATAACCGGATCTGAGGTCTATTTTTGAAAAATCACTAGCACCATGAAGTTTGTCAAACAAGTCATCAATCCTGGGGATAAGGTACTTATTCTTGATTGTGACTTTGTTCAACTGATGATAGTCAATGCACATTATGTAAGAACCATCTTTGTTTTTCACGAACATTACTGGAGCACCCCATGGAGAGATACTAGGTCTGATGAAACCCTTATCTAGAAGGTCTTTTAACTGCTTCTTCAATTCCTTAAGCTCAACTGGAGCCATTCTATAAGGAGGAATATAAATAGGCTAGGTATCTGGAAGGTGATCAATTCCGAAGTCGATTTCCCTTTAGGGAGGAACTCCGAGAAGGTCTTTTGGGAACACTTCGGGAAACTCATTTTCTATTGGGACTGACTCAAGAGCTGGGGTTTCGGAGCTTGAATCCTTAACCTGAACTAGGTGATATAGATACCCTTTAGAAATCATCTTTCTGGCCTTAAGGTAGGAAATGAATCGACCCATAGGCACTGAACTACTACCCCTCCATTCTAAGACTAGTTCGCCTGGAAACTGAAGAGAAACGATCCTAGTTTTACAATCGACTGAGGCATAACAGGAATGTAACCAATACATTCCTACAATGATATCAAAGTCTACCATTTCTAACTCTACAAGATCTGTTGAGGTGACTTTTTGAGAGACTATGACAAGGCAATTCAGGTATACCCGTTTAGCTATAACTGGGTTACCAACTGGAGTAGAGACTGAGAAGGATTCTTAGAAAGTTTCTGGACTGACATCGAAGTTCACTGCTATATATGGAGTTACAAAGGAAAGAGTAGCCCCTGGATCTAACAAAGCATAAATATATAAATGAAAGACTCGTAACGTACCATTAACCATATTAGGAGAATCATCCTGATCCTAGCGAGCTTGGAGAGCATACAACATGTTCTGGCGTTGATTGCCACATGTACCAGATGAAGTACCCTGCTGAGTTGGGCGACCTACTGGTGCTGCTGAAGTTGTAGACTGAGCCCTATTAGCGTTAACCCATGTCCCTATTTAGAAGAAGGACATCTCAACATGTGGCCAGACTGACCACACCCAAAACATCTTTCCATTCCTACAAGACACTCGCTCAGATAGTTCTTACCACACTTTGGACAAGTTGGGTAGGTTCTGTTACCTGAAACACTCCCCTGAGATTTAGAGCCTGATGCCCTACCTTTTTTATCCTGCCAAAACTTGGGGAGTGGAGCACTAGCTGATGAAGGTGCTGGAGCTGAAGACCTTTGCTGATACTGCGAGTGATTTCCACCACCCAATTTCTGCTGATAGTACTCATAGTTCCCTGTTCTAGCCTTTTTGTTGTCCTTAACTTATTCTCTAAGCTTATCTTCCTCAACCTGTTGAGCATAAGTGATGAGCCTAGAGATATTCATATCCTCTAACAACATAGCATTTCTGCACTTTGTCATTACCAAGTCAGATACCCCAAATAGGAAGTTACTCATTTGTGCCCTGGGATCGACAACCATATGTGGAGCAAACCTAGAAAGCTGGGTGAACTTAAGTCCGTACTCTTGGACTGACATCGAAACTTGTCTCAAATTCATAAATTCCTGAGCCTTAGCCTCCCTCAACTCTCTTGGGAAGAACTTTTCCATAAAGGCTCCGGTAAAACACTCCCAAGTCACAGGAGCTGCATTTTCACCCCTGTTTTCCATCCAATGCGTGAACCATATGTGAGCCACATCCTTATGCTGGTAGGACACCAACTCTACCCTGTCATTTCCAATCAATTGCAACTCCAAAGATTTTCTTGACCTCATCAATTAAGTTCTAGGGTCTTCACCAACTTGCGACCCTAGAAACTTAGGCGGATTCATCCTAACAAAATCTCGGACCCTAGCTGCCACTGATCCATCATTACCATTAGTAGGAACTAGAACCTGCTGATTGTTCTGGTTGGCTACATTCTGGGCCAAAAGTTGGATAGCATTTCGAAACTCTGCATTCGAAACCTCATGGTCTGGGACTAGAGGAATTGTGTTAGCATTGCGGGCATTAGCATTCCTTGTGTAAGCTCTACGAGGAGGCATGCTCTGAAATACATAACGTCGAATTAGAAAGGAGATCATACCCACGCACAATAAGAATAACAAGAAAGTGAAGTTTTTCATAAAACACTTCATAGACTCCCCCTTAGAGGTGTAGCACGCTTCACACTCATGAAAGGGACTCTACTTAGTGCAGATTTTCAGACATCCTAGGACTCTTAAACCAAATGCTCTGATACCAAGTTTGTCACCCCTCGAGGCTACCCCCTTGGCGTAAACACGGAACCTAGGATCACAAGTGACCCCAAGCTAACCCTGAGATAGCATATCATGTGCATACTTAAACAACTAAACAAAAGATACTCTGCGGAAGCTTAAATCGTCAGATAAACTAAATGATGGGGAATACCCAATACTAGTCTGAATATAAATACTGGATGAGAGTTAATGATACTAGACTATAACTCAAAATACTAAAGCTGAATCTGTCTATGTCTGAAATAAGCCTCTAACTGACTAGAGATACTGGGACATGCCCCCAGCTAACTGTAGTAAGATTGAAATTAAAATGAAAGACTGTAATAGAAAACATGTCTATTGTCCTCGAAGTATGGGGACTCACCTGCTGAATATGGATCGGGAACCGATCTACATGTGACTGAATGCTGAAGACCTGAACCTACATCACGAAAAGATGTAGCGCAGAGTATGCGTCAGTACTTGGAAGGTACTGAGCATGCATGATAGGATAAATTTGAACAAACATATAACTGAACAAAGCATATTGAGCAATGATATAATCTAAACATGATAAAGCTACTGAAATATACTCAATATGGACTAAACTGAAAGCAATGACCAAGTACATAACATATTGAAACTGAATACTGAAATCTAGCTGAAAACCTGGTCAAATGCACTAGAGTTTGACTATGGGAGCTACTACTAACCAACATAAAACCACGTGAGATAAATGTGGAGTCTGATGTATACGCCTCATCGAGAGGGCCCAATATACCTTGCTAGGGGTATAAAGGCATGAGTGGCGTGATCACTAAATATAATGCCCACAGATGGGACTTATAAACCTACATGAGCACGTAGTTCTGGGACTATAAGGGTGAATAATCCTAGTCCAACTTGGTGTTAAATCTACTCCCAACTGGAAATGTGTACTGTACAACATAATTGAAATATACTTGATAGCTCAATATTCTGACATGCTAACTGAAAATGCAATATTAAGTACCGATAATAAAACATTTGAAAATTGAGGCATGCATATTTGTTTATCTATCCTAGCTAGTGTAATTCATGAACTAAACGAATCTACACAACTAGGGTTCTAAAGTTCATGCAAGGAAGTAAGCAACAATGTTACAACAACATGAAAATATGATTAGGAATATTCTAACAGCTAATTCACAACAATTCTCTAAAGCTCAAGAAACCTTAGGTCTAGATAATATGAAGGGAATCAAGAATATGACTGAATTCTAGGGACCTAATGGGTGAAAGGAACCCACTAGTGAATTCCCACATACATGGTGATGAATTCCACGGAAAAATCTTTCGATTTCGGGGCTGGAACTGAAGAAAACTTGCTTCGTTATTGGAGGGGTTGGGTCGCCTCTTTTCTCCTCTTTCGTTCTGAGTTTCGATTAATTCTAGAGAATAAAGGTTTTGGGTTATGTTATGACTAGGCTAATAGTTTAGGGGTTAAACGACATTGTTTAGGTACTAATGCATAGGGGAAAGGACCAAATGACCCCTGACTTAAAAGTTGTTGGGGCCACCGACGGGCCTAACCAATGGATCATGGACTGACCTACGGTCCGTAGGTCCGGCCGTGGGTCGTGCCTTTTCTGAGATTTTTTGGGCAGGCTGCAGGTGGCCACCCACGGACGCCACCTACGGTCTGTAGGGGCACCTGCAACTTCTGAAAAACTGAAATGCTTATCTTTTCTGAATCTGGGGTGTTACACCAACCTTCTTTAGGGGGCCATCTTTGTGCGTTGTAGTGGAGCAATCTAAACATATACCGCACATCTAAAAATTCTAAGATGGGAAATATTTGGCTCTTGACCAAAAGCCAATTGTAATGACGAGAATTCATGATAATTGGTCGGCCTTATGCGCACAAATGCTGCTGCATGCAAAATAGCATACCCCCAAATAGATACAAAAAACTTTGTTCTCATTAGAAATGGTCTAGCTATCAATTGCAGATATTTAATCAATGATTCTGCTAGACCATTCTTAGTATGAACATGAGAAACTGAATGTTCAATTGCTATTCCAGTAGACATACAATAATAATTAAATGCCTGAGATTTAAACTCACCGGCATGATCTAGACAGATTGTCTTTATTGCGTAATCTGGAAATTATTCTTTTAATCTTATTATTTGAGCCAACAAACGCGCAAAAGTCATGTTGTGAGTTGATAATAATTAAGCACACATGTGACCATCTTGTAGAAGCATCTATCAAGACCATATAATATTTAAAGGATCCACATGCAGATTGAATTGGCCCACATATATCACCCTGTATATGTTCTAGAAACGCAGGGGATTCAATTCCAACCTTGACTGTTGATGGTTTAATGATCAACTTTCCTTGAGAACAAGTAGTATAAGAGAATTCCTTTGACTGAGGGAAATTTGGGCTCTTTAAGGTGTGCCCATGTGAATTCTTAATTATTTTGCGCATCATATTAAAATTGGGATGGCCCAATCGGTCATGAAAACTAATAAAATCATTAAAATTAACAAACATTTTGTTTGCTACGGCATGTGATTCAACTGTACTTATACTTGTATAGTACAACCTAGAAGAAAGTGCAGGTAATTTTTCATGCATAATTTTCTTCTCTATATTAATTGTAGTAATGTAAAGGTACTCAACCTTTCCTTCATTAGCAGTCTCAACATGATAGCCATTTTGATGAATAACTTTGAACATTAATAGGTTTCTTTGAGACTTACTACAATATAATGCATTATCAATGGTCAATATTGTCCCTCCAGGTAGTAATAAGGTCGCTCTTCCAGAGCCCTCAATTAATTTTGTACTACATGATATTGTGTTTACATATGCCATTTTCTTAACCAAATTAGAAAACTATTTCTTTTCTCTTAATATAGTTTGTGTTGTAGCACTATTAAGAAGGCACACATCTCCATTACTCATTTTGGATCCAATTGACAACAGGGGATTTCTTTGCAAGTAAGAACTTCATACTAATAACGTATTATAAGATAAAGCTCAGAATAATATAATATAATAAGAAGAAGACATGAAGTATAGAGAACTTTTCTTATATTCAAGTGTGTCTTCCAAATGGTGAGTGATATATCTATTTATAGTGTGAGATATCACTCCCAAAGGTCACAAATTAGTAGATCTATGCTTATCTCTAAATGTTCTTATCACCTTGGAAGCACCCATACATGAATTGAATTAATATTTGGATTAATCTAATGGACAATCCACATAATACATTGGATTTATAACAATTTCTTTTTTGTAACATTTTTTATTATTATTCTATAAAAGGAAGTTAACCAGGTAAAACAAATAAAAGGTCAACATGCCTATGTGTTTAAATGGAATACCAAATTCAACTGAAATTAATATATTTGTTACATGACTTTCATATATTAAAGTGTAATTTTGATGAGTTAGTATCCCAAAAATTCATTTAATTTTGAGAATTTATTTAGTAAAGTCATTAAATTTTGTTTTGTATGAATAAAATTATTCAAATTTATTTGTATCAATAAAATCACTCAAATAAATTTTTCATTAAAAAAACTAACATGGTAAAATAAATTATGTATGTACTTTGTTGCTTCTTTTGTGCTGAGGTGGCATAAAGAGTGTGCTCACTCTCTTGGACGCAAGTGAGACGCAAAAAACATAAGAAAATTTGATCAATATTAGTCATATGTCCTTTTTTAATTGGACATTTTAGAAGTAGTTATATATATATTTAATTATTTTCATTTCATTCTTTCTAAAATATTTATTTTCCAACTAGGGTTTTTGGAGGCTTCCCAACCTAAACCCTAGCTCATACTTGTATAAAGAGTAATATATTCCCTTGAAGAGACATCTCAAATATTTCATAAATTCTTGGATATTTACAAAGAGATCATGAAGACATTAAAAAGTGATCTCGAATATCCCCTAGACTCTTGACATATTCATTAAGAGATCAAAATATGTCAAATTCTTCTTGATAATCAAATACCTCAAGAAGATCCTTAAATCTTTTCATTGAAATCAAGTCCAAATCATTCTAGTTCGAGAAATACATCACTAATGACCCTCAAATCTTGGAGAAATCTTAGGAGAGAAGAATCGAGGGAACAAATATATTTGTACCCATATCTATTTATCAATAAAATATTCTTGTTTTTTCATATTTTTTGTGATTAAAATTTATTTTCTATTGCTTTAAAATTTGTTTCAAACAAATTGACACGCCCAATGGGACCAAATATATCCTTCATCTCTTCTCTCACAAATCAAATCTGCAAATCTGAAGCTGCAAAACCTCAAAGGTAGAAACATACTCCAAGTCTCGTCTACGAGTTTTATCAAGTTTACACTCCGACAAGTCTTGAAGTAGGGGGACATTTCTAGACATTGAAATTTTGTGGAACTCTACAAGACGTGTTCAATTCTAGTTGACACTCTACAAGAGGTATTCGATTCCAATTAGGGTCCTTGGAGGCTACTGAACCCTAAACTCTTGCCTATGCCTATATAAATGGTAATATATTGTTAAGTTTTTCGTAGTGCAAAATCTGTTTTCCCAACAAAATAACTTCAAACAAATTTCATACAAATAATGAAATATACAATATGAAGTTAAATAGATTTTGGAAACAAAAAATCATATAATCAACAAGATGAAAGGAAGAAGAATCAAGTCCTATGAATTCACAGAGTTTCCTTAAGGAAATTATTCCCCTCAAGTACCTGAGGTTATGGAATACATCCTCCCAGGATAAAATGACTCATGACAAACAAATAACGGTACCTCAAATTTGTTGTCCAGTGAACCACTTAATGGCTTGTAATCACAGTTGAAGTTTTTGGAAAAGCAGAAACTTTTTTTCTTACTATGTAGTATTTTTCTTCTTGTAAACTTGTTTCAAAAAATTATCTCCATATCTGAGAAAGAATCAGATATTTATAGCCTATAGGTGAGCACAGTGATTTATGCATGATATGTGAAAAGGTAGCCTAGAAATATGAAATATTGCATGAAAATACGAAAGGTTGCATTCATTTGTCATGAGTATTAATGAATGGAATAACTTCATTCATACTTGCAAAACTTTCACATTTTTAATTCACCAATCTTTATTCTATGTACTATTATCCATTCACACGTTATACAACCCAACAATCCCCCACATGAATAGAAATAGCTATAACGTGAAAGATAGATATGCACGAACTAGTGTGTGATTACAAACAAAGACTAGTTACATCGGGATAAGTGGGTTTCCCTTTGAACTTTTCGTAGTAAACTTATATAGGATGCACTCAATCAATTGGTAGATGTGATATCTTTGAAACGTCAAACTTGAATGTACACCTAGACAATATAAGTCACACAGCCAGCCTTTTACCATCTATGGTTCTCACAGTTTTGTTCGTTTCAGCCATGGACACTTCCTGGTTTCATGAAAGCTTAGAGAATCGGCCTTTACTAACATTCTCCTTGAATCGGCTTCCACTTCACTCCCACATAGGTGATTCCTAAATCTTTATTGCCGTAGAGAAACTATTTGGTCACGTTGTCTTGGTTATTTTCCTTATTGTCTCCACGAAGACCTAACCCCAATTCTCCATGACGTCCTTGATTAGCCATTTTCCTGCGTCGGTGTAAAGCTCTTTCGGGTTCGCTGTCTGGTTCGACAAGTTCTCCTTTCCTAGCCAGACTTGAGAGTCCACTGCCTGCAATAAACAAGCTAAGATCAAGTAATTAACACCTGAATATTCTAACTGTAGACTTAAGAAGATCGAATATAAATCAATTTCTAAGTCCCCGACAGCAGCGCCAAAAACTTATTGCTCCCCAATATACACGCAAGAGTACGTGGTCTCTCAAGTAATATAGATTCTTAAAGAAACGAGTCATCGTTCTCAAGGGACTTATGATCAACTTATATTTGACACTCAATTCCACAAATAAAATAAGAGTAACCATTTAAGATATGGTGATGGTTGTTAACTACTACTACTACTAATTACGCAATAAAGAAAAGTAACCAAGATTGAACGACTTTAAGATGATGTTTCAAGCAAGTAAAAGACAATTCCAGGGCTACAACATGTAATGAATCTCATGTATCATAATCTCAACTTAGAACTAATTTTAGCTATCAAGTTACTGGTTTACAGGGTTAATTGTATGAGTCGAGTATCAAACCTCTAGTCGCCTACTCCAGTTAGTAGTCTAACTACATCATTGAGCGGGGATAAACGTGCCTAACTAGCGAGCATTGATATTTCATCATGTTTTGTAACCAAGCAAGTTGTTCATCCGGGCATCACTCCTAAACACAAATCACCTCAATCAAATGGGTCGATCGAGCTCTCTATATTCTCTCGTCTATATAACCCCTCATCTCTCGATTTTAAGATTAGATAATAGATTTATCTTATGGTGATCAAGCATAAAATACTAAAACAAGAATATATAAGTAACTTATAATGACAACCAAGAATTAATTAAAACGCCTTAAATAATCAACAATCAATTGGTAGCTACAGCCCCAGAACTAAGGCGTTTAACCACTCATGCTATTAGAAAACCACAAAATACAATTGTTCATGCGATTTCCAAAAAATACAAGAGTTAGAAGATCAAAACCTATTACAAACGATGATACTTGCTCTTGCACACCAATAAAAAGTCGAACCCTAACAATGTAGCCTAAGGGGTCTATTTATAAGAGTTGGAAAATTAGAGACAAATTCTACTTCAACTAGGATTCCTTTTTAACACAATTTAAGCTGGAAAAGTCAGAACTTTCGTGGGGCTTCGCGCCTCCTATCACCCCAAGCTTGGCGCTCTGAAGTTTCCTCTATGGCGTGCCGCACCAACCAGAGCGCCTGAGAATGGCCTCAGAATTGTTGCCCTTAGCTCATCGCACCTGAGAAAGGTCTCTAAATTTCCACCAGTGCCGTGCCAACCAGTGCGCCAACCACTTGCGGTTTTTGCCTTAGTCGTTTTTCTTCTCTTCTTTTCCAAATCGACTCCAAGTTCTTCAAAAAGGTTCCTGAAACAACTAATCCTGTATGTTAGTGTACAATCATTGCAAGCTACATAAAATCAAGTTAATAGACTTCGAATCATTCATTAATTCAATCACTTCATGGGCAAATATCGACAACTTTGGCATATAAATAAGCCTAAGATCAAATTCCTCAGGGACTATGACATGCATGTACATTACTATCCTGGTAAGGCCAATGTAGTAGCTGATGCTCTTAGCAGACTATCTATGGTTAGTGTAGAACATGTTGAGGAAGAGAGGAATGAATTAGCAAAAGATGTTCACCGACTTGCTCGCTTAGGAGTTTGGCTTATGAACATATCAGATTATGGTGTGATAGTTTAGAATGGGTCAGAATCTTCATTGGTAGCGGAGGTTAAGCAAAAACAGAGAGTGATCCTATATTGCTTCAATTGAAGGGTGAAGTTTATCAGCAGAAAGTTGAGGTTTTCTCCCAATGGGGGAGATGGTGTGCTTCACTACCAGGGTCATTTATGTGTTCCTAAGGTGGGTGAGTTGAGATAGTAGATCCTTACAAAAGCCCATAACTCCAGGTATTCTATTTATCCAGGTTCCACTAAGATTTACCGTGATCTGCGGGAAGTCTTTTGGTGGAATGGAATGAAGAGGGATATAGTAGATTTTGTGGCTAAGTGCCCTAAATATCAACAGGTGAAGGTAGAACATCATAAACCAGGAGGTATGTCTCATGAGATTAACTTTCCTACATGGAAGTGGGAAGTGATAAACATGGACTTCATTACGGGATTACCTCGTACTCACAGACATCATGATTCCATTTGGGTAATAGTAGACAGAGTTACTAAGTCCACTCATTTCTTTGTTGTCAAGACTACAGATTCAGTGGAGGACTACGCTAAACTCTACATCAATGAGATAGTCAGGTTGCATGGGGTTCCTTTGTCTATCATCTCAGATAAAGGCCCTCAGTTTACCACTCATTTATGGAAGTCGTTGCAGAAAGGTCTTGGTACTTAGGTCAATCTCAGCCTAACATTTCATCCACAGACAGATGGTCAGGCAGAGCGTACTATTAAGACTTTAGAGTACATATTGAGAGATTGCGTGACCGATTTCAAGGGCAGTTGGGATGATCATCTACCTCTCATAGAATTTGCCTACAACAATTTAAGCTGGAAAAGTCATAACTTTCGTGGGGCTTCGCGCCTCCGATCACCCCAAGCTTGGCACTCTGAAGTTTCCTCTATGGCGTGGCGCGCCGACTATAGCATCTGAGAATGGCCATATAATTGTTGCCCTTGGCGCATCACGCCTGAGAAAGGTCTCTGAATTTCCACCAGTGCCGCACCAACCAGTGTGCCAACCACTTGCGGTTTTTACCTTAGTTGTGTTTTTCTCTTCTTTTCCAAATTGACTCCAACTTCTTCAAAAAGGTTCCTGAAACAACTAATCATGGATGTCAGTGTGAAATCATTACAATCTACATAAAATCAAGTTAATAGTCTTTGAATCATTCATTAATTCAATCACTTCATGGGCAAATATCGACAACTTTGGCATATAAATAAGCCTAAGATCAAATTCCTCAGGGACTATGACATGAATGTACTTTACCATCCCGGTAAGGACAATGTAGTAGCTGATGCTCTTAGCAGACTATCTATGGTTAGTGTAGAACATGTTGAGGAAGAGAGGAATGAATTAGAAAAAGATGTTCACCGGCTTGCTCGCTTAGGAGTTTGGCTTATGAACATATCAGATTATGGTGTGATAGTTTAGAATGGGTCAAAATCTTCATTGGTAGCGGAGGTTAACGAAAAAAAAAGAGTGATCCTATATTGCTTCAATTGAAGGGTGTAGTTCATCAACAGAAAGTTTAGGTTTTCTCCCAATGGGGGAGATGGTGTGCTTCGCTACCAGGGTCATTTATGTGTTCCTAAGGTGGGTGGGTTGAGATAGTAGATCCTTAGAGAAGTCCATAACTCCAAGTATTCTATTCATCCAGGTTCCACTAAGATTTACCGTGATCTGCGGGAAGTCTTTTAGTGGAATGGAATGAAGAGGGAGATAGTAGATTTTGTGGCTAATTGCCTTAATTATCAACAGGTGAAGGTAGAACATCATAAACCAGGAGGTATGTCTCATGAGATTAACATTCCCATATGAAAGTGGGAAGTGATAAACATGGACTTCATTATGGGTTTACCTCGTACTGACAGACATCATGATTCCATTTGGGTAATAGTAGACAGAGTTACTAAGTCCGCTCATTTCTTTGTTGTCAAGACTACAGATTCATTGGAGGACTATGCTAAAATCTACATCAATGAGATAGTCAAGTTGCATGGGGTTCCTTTGTCTATCATCTCAGATAGAGGCCCTCAGTTTACCACTCATTTGTGGAAGTCGTTGCAGAAAGATCTTGGTACTTAGGTCAATCTCATCCTAATATTTCATCCACAGACGGATGGTCAGGCAGAGCGTACCATTTAGACTTTAGAGGATATGTTGAGAGATTGCGTGACCGATTTCAAGGGCAGTTAGGATGATCACCTACCTCTCATAGAATTCGCCTACAATAATTGCTAACATTCCACTATTCAGATGGTTGTATGGGCGTAGATGTAGATCTCAAGTTGGTTGGTTTGAAGTAGGTGAAGCACCCTTGATAGGCCATATTCGGTTCATGATGTTATGGAAAAAGTTCAGCTCATCAGAGATAGACTTAAGACGTCCAGAGTCGTCAAAAGTCCTATGAAGATGTAAGGAAATGGGACTTGGAGTTCCAAATCGATGATTTGGTTTTCTTGAAACACCTATGAAGGGAGTGATAAGATTTGGCAAGAAAGGGAAGCTCAGTCCCAGATATGTAGGTCCTTACAGGATCTTAAAAAGGGTTGGTAAAGTTGTTTATGAGTTAGAGTTTCCAGTAGAACTAGCATCAGTTCATCCAGTCTTTCACATTTCCTTGTTGAAGAAGTGTGTGGGTGATCCAGCATCAATAGTACCATTAGAAAGTGTGGTTGTGAAGGATAGTCTCACTTATGAAGAGGTGCTAGTTGAAATTCTTGATCATCAGGTTCGAAGGTTGAGAAACAAAGAAGTCGTTTCAGTTAAGGTTTTATGGAGGAGTCAGTCAGTAGAGGGAGCTACTTGGGAAGCAGAAGCAGCCATGAAGGCCAAGTATCCTCATCTCTTCCTTCCGATTCCATTTCAGCTTGAGGTAATAGTTCCTCTCTAGTCTTTCAGTTACTCTTGAGTAAATTCAGTCTTAGTATAATATTCCTTCAGTTATACTTGCATTTTTAACGTATTTGCATATTCTTGGAACTTAGTTCAGTCAGATGTCAGTTTACAATACTTAGTGGTAGGGTTTGCAGCTCTTTCCCTCCATATTCAGCTCGTTTAGACTTATCCAAGGACGAATGTTTCCAAGGGGGAGATAATGTAGCACCCCAGATTCAGAAAGGATAAGGATTTCAGTTTTTCAGAAGTTACAGGTGCCTCTACGGACCATAGGATGGCCATGGACCGTAGGTGGAGTCCGTGGGTGGCAACCTGTAGCCTGCCCAAAAAATCTCAGAAAAGGCACGATCCACGACCGAACCTACGGACTGTAGGTCAAACCATGGGTCGTGGTCCAGGTCAGTGGATTATGACCCTCAAACCTACCTGATGAGTCCATAAATTGGACTCATTTAGGGCTTTATTTTGATAGAAATAGTATCCTCGAATGCTTATTTTGTCTCAATATCTGATGAAAACTCTTAAGTTTCAGGTATTTGAAGTTTTAGTGGAAGCAGGGACACTTAGGCGCAAAAAGGACAAAAAGATGCAAAGAACGAAGAAGCTGAAGCCTGAGCATCGCAAACATCTTTGGCGATTCGCCGAAAGGACAGACTCTGCCCTTTGTTCTAGTATGCGAAACCCTGAAAGAAGAGGATCAAAAAGGCGAGGAAAGGGGCAGTCGGCGCTTTGCCAAATAGTTCCGCGAAGGAGTACTATACCGCCCAATAGTCCAGAATGTTAAGATGCTAAAGACAAGCATGAAATGGCGATGAAACAGAAGGAGGGCGAGTCGCCGAGTCATTCGGCGGCATCGACTAACTTCGCCGAAAGATCCACCAGCGCTATCTTCTGAAGTCTATAAATACTGAACTCCTTATTAATTTTAGAAGTTCCTAACCATTATTATATTGTTCAAAATAGAATAGTACTTTTTAGATATTTTTTCTCTCAAGTTTGGAAAGGGTTTTGTGGGAGACTTGAAGAGAGAAGGATTTCATCTTCCCCAAGTTGGAAGTGGGTCTTCTCCATTCTTCTTCCTTTGCTTAAATCAAGGTTTAATTTCTTATACCCATTTGATTTTAATATCATTTTAGGTGTATTTTGTTATTTCTTGATGTGTGGCTAAAAACCCCATTCTTGGGGTGTGATTTAGCAAATATGTGTTGATACTGTTGTTGGGTCTTGCTTGTTGATAGGTTAGATGTATTTTAATGGTTATTTCACCTAGTGGTTGTGGTTTAATTTAATGGGTTTGTAGTTGCAAATACAAAACCACACATGTGTTTTCGGCTTGCCCGAGAGGGAGGTCGCGAAACCAAGACCACTAGACTGATGGCCTAAAGAATGGGTCGACATGAGGTTCAGCCCGAGAGGGGGAGCCCTACTCACATATCCTAACACTCAGCTCCAGAGAGTGAGTGGGGTAAGGCGTAAGCTGGTCTTCATGCAACAAATGGGTGTTTGAGAGGAACCCATTTGAAACGGGGTAAGTTGCCCGAGAGGGAACTTATTTCCATCTAAAGCTTAGCCTAATCACTATTATCTTGCAAATTTCCTATTGAAAGCATGTACCCAACGATTTATCTCAGCTTGTATGGCGGTGACACCCCAAGAACTTCTCTCCATACTTGATTTTCTTGTTAATTTTTATTGTTCTTACTACTTTTAACAAAACACCCAATTGATATTTGACACTTTCGTGTCACCCCCTTTAATTTACTATGTTTTTGTTCGTTAATATCTTTAGCTACGACTAGTTAGAGATAGATTTTATTTTCTATCAATTCTCAAAACCACTCCCTTGGGACACCACCCCAACCTTTAGTTGGGTTACTATACTATCGACGATCATAGACACTCATAACGTAGGTTAGTGTCGTTGGTCACGATAAGCATCACTACCCTCTGAAGACGAACGACGACTGACCAGGAGATACGGTAGGTCAGTCCACAGTTCGTCGTTCAGGCCCGTAGGTGGCCTCGATAGCTTTTAAGTCAGGGGTCATTTGGTCTTATATCCTATGCATTGGGCACCTAAACTACGTCATTTTGGTCAGTTTAAGTCTATTAGCCTAGTCAGAGCAAAACCCAAAACCTTTATTCTCTAGAATTCATCAAAACTCAGAGCGAAAGAGGAGAAAAGAGGTGACCCAACCCCTCCAAGAACGCAACAAGTTTTCTTCAGTTCTAGACCCGAAATCAAGCGATTTCTCTATTGAATTCATTACCGGGTTTGTGGGATTTCACTAGTGGGTTCCTTTTACCCATTAGGTCCCTAAAATTCAGTCAGATTCTTGATTCCCTTCATATTATCTAGACCTAGGGTTTCTTGAACTTTAGAGAATTGTTGTGAATTAGCTGTTAGAATATTTCTAATCTGATTTTCATGTTGTTGTAACACTGTTGCTAAGTTCCTTACATAAACGTCAGAACCCTAGTTGTGTAGATTTATTTAGTTCATGAATTACACTAGCTAGGACTGATAAACAAATATGCATGTCTCAGTTTTCAAATATTTCATTATCAATACTTAATGTTGCATTTCCAGTTAGCATGTTAGAATATTGAGCTATCCAGTATATTTCAGTTATGTTATATTGTATACATTTCCAGTTGGAAATAGGCTTAACGAGGCTTAACACTGAGTTGGACTAGGTTCAGTCACCCTCATAGTCCTAGAACAACGT
This sequence comes from Solanum tuberosum, assembly GCF_000226075.1. Taxonomy (NCBI): domain Eukaryota; kingdom Viridiplantae; phylum Streptophyta; class Magnoliopsida; order Solanales; family Solanaceae; genus Solanum; species Solanum tuberosum. Next base: position 133,675 of record NW_006239366.1, read on the forward strand.
ACCTCCGTAGGTTTATAAGTCCCTTTTGTGGGAATTATATTTAGTGATCACGCCAGTCATGCGTACCCCTGGCAAGGTATATTAGGTCCTCTCGATGGGGCATATACACCGAACTCCACGTTTAGCTCACGTGATTTTATGTCGGTTAGTAGTAGCTCCCACAGTCAGACTCTAGTGCATTTGACCAGGTTTTCAGCTAGATTCAGTATTCATTTTCAGTATGTTATGTACTTGGTCATTGCATTCAGTTTAGTCCATATTCTGTATATTTCAGTATCTTTATCATGTTTAGATTATATCATTGCTCAGTATGCTTTGTTCAGTTATATGTTTTTTCAAATTTATCCTATCCTGCATGATCCGTACGTTTCAAGTACTGACACATACTCTACGCTACATCTTTTTGTGATGTAGGTTCAGGTCCTCAGCATTCAGATCACGTGTAGTTCGGTTCCCGATCTATATTCAGTAGCATCAGTGGTGAGTCCTCATACTTTGAGGACAATAGACATGTTTTCTATTACAGTCTTTCATTATAATTTTAGTCTTACTAGAGTTAGCTGGGGCATGTCCCAACATCTCTAGTTAGTTAAAGGCTTATTTCAGACATAGACAGATTTAGCTTTAGTATTTTGAGTTATAGACTAATATCATTAACTCGCATCCAATATTTATATTCAGACTAGTATTGGGTATTCCCTATCATTTAGTTTATCTCATGTTTTAAGCTTCCACATATTATCTTGTGTTCAGTTGTTTAAGTATGCATATGATATGCCAGTTCAGGGTTACCTTGGGGTCACTTGTGATCTTAGGTCCCGTGTTTATGCCAAGGGGGTAGGCTAGAGGCATGACAATTGGGGATATATATTGGGTATGAATCTCCTTCAACCATAAAATATTTGGAGCCTATGACTGGAGATTTACTTTAGGCAAGATTTGTTTATTGTCATTTTGATGAATCAGTATACCCAACATTAGAGGGAGAACATAAGCAGTTGGGAAAAGAGATAGATTGGAATTTATCATCACTATCTCATTGGATCCTCAAACAAATCAATGTGAGCAAGAGGTTCGAAAAATAATTTATTTACCCACAATTGTGAATCAACTGCCAAATGCTTTTACTAATCTTCCAAGAATTACTAGATCGCATATTACAGCTGCTAATGCTCCAGTTCGAGTTGATGTCCCGATCGGACAAATTGTTAAGGCAAATGAGTCTAGACCACATTTGAAGTGTGATAGACCAATTGGTTCCAAGGATAAAAATTCTCGAAAGAGAAAAGGAATAAATTATCAAGATAATCATAAAGTGAAAGAAATTTCTCAATAAGAGACCTGAGTCATAACACATGGTGAAACCTCTAAGGAGTTTCAAAATTTATTGTAACACCTCGGTTGTTGGAAGAACTAGAATTAGAAAGAACTAAATTGGAACTAGCAAAATTGGAATTTTTGGCAACTTATGCTAAGTATGAGTTTTGGGTCAACTTTAAACTACCATAACTTTCAATACATGATGAGTTAGGTGGCCCATGAGATATCATATGAAAGCTCTTGGAATCCTCTTTTCAACGCCACCGAGTTTGTTGATTTTTGAGCTTGTATGAGGGAGATATGTCCGTTTGAAATCGGGCTGTCTAGTTAAGGAAAGCTACTCGAATTTAAGAGGGGTATTTTGGTCTTTTCCTTATCCTATCAGAATTATTTCATTTTTAGTAATTAATAAGGGGTCTACACTGATTGTGTTCAGTTTACACCATCATATTTCATGCTAGGGTTTTAGAAAAGAGTTCAAGAAAAGAAAAGAGGAGAAAGGTCAAGATTTTGTCAAGTTCTTGAAGTTTTATCGTAGATTTCACCAAGGGTTTGATCCCTAAGAGGTATGTGAGTTCACATAGCATTGGGTTCGTTCACCAACACAACAATCATGATTAATTCAGTGTAATTTCATTCTTGAAAGTAAAGGATTTGAGTTCTTGATGAATTTTGTTGAAGTTTCCTTCAAAATATTGATTGTTTAAGTTTTGATGTGTTCTTGAGATAATCATATGAGTTTTAAGGTTGTTTTTTAGTACATTCTTGTACACTGTGGTTGGGTATTCGAATCTAAGCGATTGGGGAAGAAACCATTCGATTCTAGATAAATTAGGGTAGAAAAATGAGTAAGAAAATTCGTCAAGTTTTCTGGGAAAACGGGTGGGGCGACACGCAACTCAGTACGCCACTAATTTCCTTCTGTAGTTTTGGCTCTGGGGGCCACGCCACTCAGTACGCCACTACTTTCCTATTGTAGTTCAGATTCTGGTGCCCTGTGCCACTCAGTACACCAAGTCCTCTACCCTTTCCCATTTTTTTCTGTTTGAGTTCCCTCGAATCGTACCTATGTTTTCTAGTTGGTTTTTACACTCTAAGGTACATCTAAAATTCATGAGATCATCCATAACATGAGATCATAACCCTTGAATCAGTAATTCAAATTCAAGGTAGAGTTAAGAGTCAAGTCTAGAGAGTTTCTTGGAGTCTTTTCAAAAGTCTTTTACAATTGTTTTAAACGTATTTTGAGACTTAAGCATCGAGTTTGAAAAAGTGTAGAGCCGAGTTCATTTTCTTTAAATGTTAAATGGGAACTAAGTATTCCCAAAGTTTAAATGATTTCACATTTAAGATAAGAGGAAACACCGATTTCCAAAAAGAGTTTTCATGAGCAGTTCTGAGTACCATCTCTTTTAAGAGATAGATTTTTGAGTAATAATCTCAAACCACATAGATAGAGTTATATTTTTAAACATATGAGCTAGTTACATTTTGGACGTAGTATTGAGCACCGATACAGGGACGAGTTCAAATGTAACACCCGGAAAATTGATAGGTGAAACTAGAGCCTAACGCATGAGTCTTAAAATTTTATGCATGAATTGGAGTTATGAAATAGTCCAAAAATTTGACGAAGTATAAGTTTAAGGGAGGGTTCAAGGAAGGCGAAAGGCTTCACTACCCTTTGAAGCACTCTTACACTTTGCCTTAGCCGTGTGGGAAAAAGGCATTGTTCAAGGGAAGCTTCAAGGAAGGTGAAAGTTTTCACCACCCTTACAAGCCTCCTTGAACTAATGCCTTGGCCGTATAGGCAAGGAGAAAAGTTCATGTGAGGCTTTAAGGCTTGTGAAAGGCCTCCACTGGCCGTACAAGTCCCTCATGGACTTTCCCTTAGCCAAATTTGGCAAGAGGGCAGTCCACGTGAGGGTCCAAGGACAGCGGAGGACCCCACTGCACATGGAGCACCTCGCGTGGGGGGCTGCCTTAGCGCGCCTAGGCAGTGCACGTGTGCAGGTGAGGGTCCACAGTAGATAGACATATCCACTGCCCGTGTACACCCTTGTAAACATGCCTTAGCTTTAAAAGGCTTAAGGCACAAGTCCAAGGGAGGGTCCACGGCTGGTAGACCACTCCAAGGCCCTTAAAATCTCCCTTGGACTTTGCCTTAGTTTTATTTGGCAAGTTCATGGGGGAAAGGGATATTTTTGTAAATATTATTTTTAAGTCCTATTTTTAAATGGGTATATTTTATATTGTTTTTAAATAAGTATATAAGGTATTTTAAGTCATTAAACACCCAAAATAAATCACTTTCACAAAGATCCAAATCAAAATCAAAATCTCATCTTCCTTACAAAAATTCTCTCTCTAAAAACCCAAGAAGAAGAAGGGTGAAATTGAAGATTGGTCTGCAAGATTTCGAGGGATTTTCATCAATTTATTCAAGGATTCACCCTCAAGGTATGGTAGTTTTCATCTTTGGGTATATTCCACCCAAAGAGCCCCTTCAAAACTTGGTTTCCAAACTTCAAATTGTCCCCAATTCTAGGGTTTTGGTTCGAACACATGGGTTCTCTTTAAAGGTAATTTTTATGATTGAATTGTGTTGGGTTATGATTGAATTGATAATTTATGGTTGAATTTTGGTGAAATTCCCCCAAGAACCCATGAATCCCCTCTATTTCTAAATTGTGATCTTAATATGGGTTAATTAAATTTATGAGCATGTAAGTGGGTCTTGTATGAATTGATTGAATTGTCTTATTACCCATATCTAACGTAGAAATCCTAAATGTTGGGTTGAATGTAATTCATGATTCTTGATGGGTAAGTTATGAGAATTTGTACATGAATGTGAGTATTATGTATGTGCTTCAAGTTTTATGTTGATAATGAAGATCCTATGACTATGGTGTAATTGTGGTATTGATTGAGTGTCTAGTGCATTCTTTCATGAACATGAACTTAAGTAAAGACTTAATATGAACTTTAAAGGGAATTATGCTTAGCACCGAGTGGATATGAGTATGAGATGGGTTCCTTCACGCTAGTAGTTGGGTTCCCAATATGGTTATCTCATGAGAGGAAAACCTCCACGTTAGTTGTCGAGGTTTCTAGTAGCAATCACATTATCCCATAACTATGTGCCCACATAGGTATTTAGCTAGTGGATCCACCTAAAAGCTAAAATGAATGTTCTACCTTAGGAAAGTAAGAAACCTCTTTTCGGTGTGGGGGTAGAAAACAGATTCCATGTATCTCACATGGTCTATGTTGGGTAAGGTTATTTCCCTATATGAAAAGAATATGAATTATGATAAGAACATGA